>NC_060181.1:12000211-12047711 GCF_021184085.1 Oncorhynchus gorbuscha | reverse complement strand
GTGGTTAACGGTCAGAGCCCAGGTCTGACAGAACCTGTGATTAACGGTCAGAGCCCAGGTCTGACAGAACCTGTGGTTAACGGTCAGAGCCCAGGTCTGACAGAACCTATGATTAATGGTGCCTTGATTTCAGTGTTGTGTAGGCTGAGACCAGGTGCCTTGATTTCAGTGTTGTGTAGGCTGAGACCAGGTGCCTTGATTTCAGTGTTGTGTAGGCTGAGACCAGGTGAGACCAGGTGCCTTGATTTCAGTGTTGTGTAGGCTGAGACCAGGTGCCTTGATTTCAGTGTTGTGTAGGCTGAGACCAGGTGCCTTGATTTCAGTGTTGTGTAGGCTGAGACCAGGTGAGACCAGGTGCCTTGATTTCAGTGTTGTGTAGGCTGAGACCAGGTGCCTTGATTTCAGTGTTGTGTAGGCTGAGACCAGGTGAGACCAGGTGCCTTGATTTCAGTGTTGTGTAGGCTGAGACCAGGTGAGACCAGATGCCTTGATTTCAGTGGTGTGTAGGCTGAGACCAGGTGCCTTGATTTCAGTGTTGTGTAGGCTGAGACCAGGTGAGACCAGATGCCTTGATTTCAGTGTTGTGTAGGCTGAGACCAGGTGCCTTGATTTCAGTGTTGTGTAGGCTGAGACCAGATGCCTTGATTTCAGTGTTGTGTAGGCTGAGACCAGGTGAGACCAGGTGCCTTGATTTCAGTGTTGTGTAGGCTGAGACCAGGTGAGACCAGATGCCTTGATTTCAGTGTTGTGTAGGCTGAGACCAGGCGGGACCAGATGCCTTGATTTCAGTGTTGTGTACATTTACATTTACATTTAAGTCATTTAGCAGACGCTCTTATCCAGAGCGACTTACAAATTGGTGCATTCACCTTATGACATCCAGTGGAACAGTCACTTTACAATAGTGCATCTAAATCTTAAAGGGGGGGAATACTGAGAGTGAGAGGGAATACTTATCCTATCCTAGGTATTCCTTAAAGAGGTGGGGTTTCAGGTGTCTCCGGAAGGTGGTGATTGACTCCGCTGTCCTGGCGTCGTGAGGGAGTTTGTTCCACCATTGGGGGGCCAGAGCAGCGAACAGTTTTGACTGGGCTGAGCGGGAGCTGTACTTCCTCAGTGGTAGGGAGGCGAGCAGGCCAGAGGTGGATGAACGCAGTGCCCTTGTTTGGGTGTAGGGCCTGATCAGAGCCTGGAGGTACTGAGGTGCCGTTCCCCTCACAGCTCCGTAGGCAAGCACCATGGTCTTGTAGCGGATGCGAGCTTCAACTGGAAGCCAGTGGAGAGAACGGAGGAGCGGGGTGAAGTGAGAGAACTTGGGAAGGTTGAACACCAGACGGGCTGCGGCGTTCTGGATGAGTTGAAGGGGTTTAATGGCACAGGCAGGGAGCCCAGCCAACAGCGAGTTGCAGTAATCCAGACGGGAGATGACAAGTGCCTGGATTAGGACCTGCGCCGCTTCCTGTGTGAGGCAGGGTCGTACTCTGCGGATGTTGTAGAGCATGAACCTACAGGAACGGGCCACCGCCTTGATGTTGGTTGAGAACGACAGGGTGTTGTCCAGGATCACACCAAGGTTCTTAGCGCTCTGGGAGGAGGACACAATGGAGTTGTCAACCGTGATGGCGAGATCATGGAACGGGCAGTCCTTCCCCGGGAGGAAGAGCAGCTCCGTCTTGCCGAGGTTCAGCTTGAGGTGGTGATCCGTCATCCACACTGATATGTCTGCCAGACATGCAGAGATGCGATTCGCCACCTGGTCATCAGAAGGGGAAAGGAGAAGATTAGTTGTGTGTCGTCTGCATAGCAATGATAGGAGAGACCATGTGAGGTTATGACAGAGCCAAGTGACTTGGTGTATAGCGAGAATAGGAGAGGGCCTAGAACAGAGCCCTGGGGGACACCAGTGGTGAGAGCGCGTGGTGAGGAGACAGATTCTCGCCACGCCACCTGGTAGGAGCGACCTGTCAGGTAGGACGCAATCCAAGCGTGGGCCGCGCCGGAGATGCCCAACTCGGAGAGGGTGGAGAGGAGGATCTGATGGTTCACAGTATCGAAGGCAGCCGATAGATCTAGAAGGATGAGAGCAGAGGAGAGAGTTAGCTTTAGCAGTGCGGAGCGCCTCCGTGATACAGAGGAGAGCAGTCTCAGTTGAATGACTGGTCTTGAAACCTGACTGATTTGGATCAAGAAGGTCATTCAGAGAGAGATAGCGGGAGAGCTGGCCAAGGACGGCACGTTCAAGAGTTTTGGAGAGAAAAGAAAGAAGGGATACTGGTCTGTAATTGTTAACATCGGAGGGATCGAGTGTAGGTTTTTTTCAGAAGGGGTGCAACTCTCGCTCTCTTGAAGACGGAAGGGACGTAGCCAGCGGTCAGTGATGAGTTGATGAGCGAGGTGAGGTAAGGGAGAAGGTCTCCGGAAATGGTCTGGAGAAGAGGGGAGGGGATAGGGTCAAGCGGGCAGGTTGTTGGGCGGCCGGCCGTCACAAGACGCCGGCCAGGTGCCTTGATTTCAGTGTTGTGTAGGCTGAGACCAGGTGAGACCAGATGCCTTGATTTCAGTGTTGTGTAGGCTGAGACCAGGTGAGACCAGATGCCTTGATTTCAGTGTTGTGTAGGCTGAGACCAGGTGCCTTGATTTCAGTGTTGTGTAGGCTGAGACCAGGTGAGACCAGATGCATTGATTTCAGTGTTGTGTAGGCTGAGACCAGGTGCCTTGATTTCAATGTTGTGTAGGCTGAGACCAGGTGTAGGCTGAGACCAGGTGCCTTGATTTCAGTGTTGTGTAGGCTGAGACCAGGTGTAGGCTGAGACCAGGTGCCTTGATTTCAGTGTTGTGTAGGCTGAGACCAGGTGCCTTGATTTCAGTGTTGTGTAGGCTGAGACCAGGTGCTGCAGATTCTTCTACTGTTTTCAGTTCATGAATGTAGATGTTAAATAGTGTTGGACTTATTGGGCCGCCCTGTTTCACTTCACGTCCCTGAGAGAAGAAGTCTGTTGCCTTGTTGCCAATGTTGACCTCACATTTTTATTAATTTTTTTATTTTTTATTTTACTTTTATTTAACCAGGCAAGTCAGTTAAGAACAAATTCTTATTTACAATGACGGCCTAGGAACAATGGGTTAACTGCCTGTTCAGGGGCAGAACGACAGATTTGTACCTTGTGAGCTCGGGGGTTTGAACTCGCAACCTTCCTGTTACTAGTCCAACGCTCTAACCACTAGGCTACCCTGCCGTCCCAACACTCTAACCACTAAGTTAAGTGTACATCGATTTAATAACATTATATGTTTCCCTTCCAGTACCACTTCCTATTAGTTTGTGTTGTTGATATGTGGTCGTAGAGTAGTGGCCTGAGGGCACACACTTCATTTGTTGTGAAATGTTCTGTAATGTTTTTAAAATTGTAAAACTGCCTTAATTTTGCTGAACCCCAGGAAGAGTAGCTGCTGCCTTGGCAGCAACTAATGGGATCCATAATAAACCCCAGGAAGAGTAGCTGCTGCCTTGGCAGGAACTAATGGGGATCCATAATAAACCCCAGGAAGAGTAGCTGCTGCCTTGGCAGGAACTAATGGGGATCCATAATAAACCTCAGGAAGAGTAGCTGCTGCCTTGGCAGGAACTAATGGGGATCCATAATAAACCCCAGGAAGAGTAGCTGCTGCCTTGGCAGGAACTAATGGGGATCCATAATAAACCCCAGGAAGAGTAGCTGATGCTTTGGCAGGAACTAATGGGGATCCATAATAAACCCCAGGAAGAGTAGCTGATGCTTTGGCAGGAACTAAACCCCAGGAAGAGTAGCTGCTGCCTTGGCAGGAACTAATGGGGATCCATAATAAACCCCAGGAAGAGTAGCTGCTGCCTTGGCAGGAACTAATGGGGATCCATAATAAACCCCAGGAAGAGTAGCTGCTGCCTTGGCAGGAACTAATGGGGATCCTTAATAAATACAAATACAGTATTTTTTCTATAGTTATAGTCACTGCCTGTTATAATATCCTCTCTTTGTCCTGTCCTCTGATCTGTCATTTACCTGTAACTGGCCTCGTGGATGCAGTCTTTTCTAATATACCCAGACCAGGACCAGGACCTGACCTTAACTTGACCAGGACCAGACCTTAACTTGACCAGGACCAGGACCCGACCTTAACTTGACCAGGACCCGACCTTAACTTGACCAGGACCAGACCTTAACTTGACCAGGACCAGGACCAGACCTGAACTTGACCAGGACCAGACCTTAACTTGACCAGGACCCGACCATAACTTGACCAGGGCCAGACCTGAACTTGACCAGGACCAGGACCAGACCTGAACTTGACCAGGACCAGACCTTAACTTGACCAGGACCAGACCTGAACTTGACCAGGACCAGACCTGAACTTGACCAGGACCAGACCTTAACATGACCAGGACAAGAACCAGACCTGAACTTGACCAGGACCAGACCTTAACATGACCAGGACAAGAACCAGACCTTAACTTGACCAGGACCAGAACCCGACCTTAACTTGACCAGGACCAGACCTTAACTTGACCAGGACCAGAACCCGACCTTAACTTGACCAGGACCCGACCTTAACTTGACCAGGACCAGACCTGAATTTGACCAGGACCCGACCTTAACTTGACCAGGACCAGGACCCGACCTTAACTTGACCAGGACCAGAACCCGACCTTAACTTGACCAGGACCAGGACCAGGACCAAGACCAGAGAGAGAGAGAGAGACTGCATGCAGAATTCAGCAAACATATCCTCTATGTACAATGGAAAACACCAAATAATCCATGCAGAGCTGAATTAGGCCGATACCCACTAATTATCCAAATCTAGAGAAGAGCCATTAAAATCTACAACCACCTAAAAGGAAGTGATTCCCAAACCTTCCATAACAAAGCCATCACCTACAGAGAGATGAACCTAGAGAAGAGTCCCCTAAGCAAGCTGGTCCTGGGTCTCTGTTCACAAACACACCCCACATAGCCCCATGACAGCATCACAACTAGACCCAACCAAATGATGAGAAAACAAAAAGATAATTACTTCACACATTGGAAAGAATTAACAAAAAACAGAGCAAACTAGAATGTTATTTGGCCCTAAATAGAGAGTACACAGTGGCAGAATACCTGACCACTGTGACTGACCCAAACCTAAGGAAAGTTTTGACCATACCGTACAGACTCAGTGAGCATAGCCTTGCTATTGAGAAAGGCCGCCATAGGCAGACATGGCTCTCAAGAGAAGACAGGCTATGTGCTCACTGCCCACAAAATGAGGTGGAAACTGAGCTGCACTTCCTAACCTCCTGCCAAATGTATGACCATATTAGAGACACATAATTTCTCTCAGATTACACAGATCCACAAAGAATTCGAAAACAAACTACTAACTAACTATTTTGATGAACTCCCATATCTTTTGATATACCACAGTGTGCATCACAGCAGCAAGTGACCTGTTGCCACAAGAAAAGGGCAACCAGTGAAGAACAAAACACCATTGTAAATACAACCCATATTTATGTTAATTTATTTTCCGTTTTGTACTTAAATTGAATTGATTTGAGAGAGAGAGAGAGAGAGAGAGAGAGAGAGAGAGAGAGAGAGAGAAATATATATAGTTTGAGTACTTTGTCAGACCCCTTCCCCCCTCCAGGCATCCTCATTTCTACTGAATATTAATTCATAACAGTAGAAAGCTGTTATGTTAATAATCTGTGTTTCTTAGATAGCATCAGTCCATTCATTACACTGTAACCACACACAGAGCAGAGGGGCGGCAGGGTGGCCTAGTGGTTAGAGCGTTGGACTAGTAACCGGAAGGTTGCAAATTCAAACCCCCGAGCTGACAAGGTGCAAATCTGTCGTTCTGCCCCTGAACAGGCAGTTAACTCGCTGTTCCTAGGCCGTCATTGAAAATAAGAATTTGTTCTTAACTGACTTGCCTGGTTAAATAAAAGTAAAATAAAAAAAGAGAAGCGCACGGAAACGGACCTTTATGTAACAGGGAACAGTGGGCCAGTCATCGGTAGGCCTATAGAAGAGGTGACGACAGGTCAGTGTCAACAAGGATACAATGAGGTAGCATGGCAAATTGAAACAGGTGGGTTGATTTAGAAACGTGATACAGGAGGTTTGTGCTCAAACACGAAAACAGCTGCTACCAAAAGGCAAAAATAAGACATTAATTTTCAAAAGTCACAAGTAAAATATGGTGATTTTTAGTCAAACGGATATACTTTTATATTTAGACTCTTGTCTCGGATGTTGAATGTCTCCTGCTTCTCTTAAACAAACTACCCGTTCAGAGCCACAAGGACCAGGAAGTGCAACGTAACAAAACCTCTTTTCTTTCACACCTCGACACATCATTACAGGTGTTTGTGTAGGTTACTGTCTATGGGAGTTGGCTGTTCAGTTCAGTTCAGTGTGTGGCTTTGAGAGAAAGATAAGCCCAGTGTTGTTGTGTTCACCAGGGTTGTGCTAATGACACCAGCTCGTATCTGTGAATCTGCCCGGGAGTCGCGCGGGGATCCGAGAGTCTCTGGAGTCTAAACTAAACTGAATGACCAGAGGAGGAGGAGTCCCACTGTCTGAGTGAGTCTCTCTCTCTCTGTCTCTGTGTGTGTCTCTGTGTGTGTCTCTGTGTGTGTCTCTGTGTGTGTCTCTGTCTCTGTGTGTGTGTGTCTCTGTGTGTGTCTCTGTGTGTGTCTCTGTCTCTGTGTGTGTCTCTGTGTGTGTGTCTCTATGTGTGTGTGTGTCAGAGAGAGAACTGGAGTGCGTGTGGCTCAGGTCGCAGAGGGGAGTGTGTCTGTGCAAGCGTTTAAGCACCATGGACAGCAACCGGGAGCCAGTCTCATTAACAACCAACCAGTGGGAGGTTTAGAGCAGCCCGCTCTCCTCTCAGTGTTGACCGGAGGAGCTCCCGTTGCCAGCGACAGAGACGACTCACTTTTGGATTTGGAAATCATGATCTAGTCTTTGTTCATGCAGGTTAGTGTCTGATAAAAAAAATATTGCTAAAAAAAAAAAATGTGAAAATCTACTCGACATCATTCTCTGATCTCCTCTTCCTCAGGAACGGGATATGGACTAACATCCCGCCACCCGCCAAGGGCCGACAGGCGGACACCGGCTCCAGGCTCGGGTTGCTAGTTGGCACAAAAACATGACATTTTTTGAAACGGGATGAAACAGGGAGGTACCTGAACTTATCCATTTCAGTTCATCTTTATTTAATCAGAGTAGTGACTGTTTTCCGGGGAGTAGCTTAAGAAACGCTAGTTTTCGTTTCAAAACGTTTTGCTGCCGACCCTCCTGATTGAGGCCAACCTAGGAGGACAGACCGGCTGGTCTCAAGGAGGATGTTCGGGCAGGATGTGCTCCAGCCGGAAGATCCTGTGGAGCCTGCTGCTGCTGTCAGTGTTGGAGGTGGGTCTGGGGGTGACCAGTATCGTCCTGGGAGCCGTGGGGCTCAGGAGGGTCAGGGAGGAACACAAGCTGCAGCAAGGAGACGCTTCTCCCGTCTGGAGTGGCATGTGTGTACGTACTACTTTTAGTTTGCCATCTCTCTGTGTGTGTGTGTGTGTGTGTGTGTGTGTGTGTGTGTGTGTGTGTGTGTGTGTGTGCGTGCGTGCGTGCGTGCGTGCGTGCGTGCGTGTGAATTTAAAAAACTTTAAGTATTCATTTCCATGTTGTCTCTATGCCTGGAAATGCCCTTGTCTGGAGCAGAGATTGATCATTTCAAACTCAAATTTCAAAAAAAGTGTTTACAATTTCTAAAAGGAACGAGCAATAATTGACATTAACTGAAAAAGGATTAGATGTAGATGCAATAGACCTCTGTGACTTTAAATAATATTTTTCTTAAAACTGTAATTCCTTAAAGATGTGTCCGGAGATTTCGTCAAGTCGTTCAGATTTAAATCCTAAATGAATCGGGCATGAGTAGGGTCAGCTACGCCATAAGGACCCCTTCTTCATTTACCCATTAGTGCAACAAGACCACTCATGCTCTAGAAAATTCTCTACTTATGATAGATTTAAACAAACAGTATTGGAATCACCGTGGCAACAAGCATAAACCGTCAACTCCACCTGGCTCGACTGAGGGACCTTACAGATTGTATGTGTGGGGTACAGAGATGAGGTAGTCATTCAAAAATCATGTTAAACACTATTATTTTACACAGTGAGTTCATGCAACTTATTTACGTGACTTGTCAAGTAAATCTTTACTCCTGAACTTATTTAGGCCATAAGAAAGGTGTTGAATACTTAGTGACTCAAGACATTTCAGCTTTTCATTTTGAATTCATTGGTGAAAACATCATTCCACTTTGACATTATGGGATATCGGGTAAGAGGCCAGTGACACAAATGTTCAATTTAATCCATTTTAAATTCAGCAAAATGTGGGAAAAAGTCAAGAGGTGTGAATGCTTTCCGAGGGCTCTGTATGTTCTACATCTAGAAAAACATGCCACAAATGGTAACGAAATTAGCCCTGGAGCATTAAATAGTTCAAAGATTTTTATAACATATTTGAATAATCTAACGTTAAATAATCAATGCCTTTAAAAAAAAATTGTAACTTTTTTTATTTTTAATTAAATGCCTTTTATAGTGTGTGACAAGAGTGGCCCTAAATCCATTAACTTCCATTTTATGAGAAAAAAAAATCAATAATGAGTTAGTTGCTACTTCACATGGTATGATAGCTGATACATTTGTCTGTCAAAATATACAATGTTGTTGAAATTACGAAAAACATTTGTAAAAAATTTTTTTTTAAAGAAAAAAGTGGAGACTGTCCTGTCTTTCAGGAATCCCTCATACAGTGAGGTCTCCTCTCTACATGTCTCCCCTTGGATTCGGATCTGATTGGGTTCTGTTCTTTCTCTCTCAGTTTCTAATCTGTGGGATGTGTGGAGTACTCTGTTCCAAGAAGAGGACTGGACTCATCGTGAGTACACACACACACACTCACACACACACACGCTCACACACACACACACACACACACACACACACACACACACACACACACACACACACACACACACACACACACACACACACACACACACACACACACACACACACACACACACACACACACACACACACACACACACACACTCACACACACACACACTCTCTCTTACCCTCTTGTCCGAAGTTGCTCTCGCTCCCCAAAGGGGCTTTATGGGAAACATATGTTTACATTGCCAAAGCAAGTGGAGTAGATAATAAACAACATCAACATAAAGGTATAATTCTTGGTGTGCTCTCGGACAACGGTGTCGAGATGGAATTTGTATTTGTTGTCCTGGCAACTGGACCTTTTATGGAACCCCATTATTTTTGTCTTACTGAGATTTACTGTCAGGGCCCAGGTCTGTCAGGGCCCAGATCTGTCAGGAACCAGGTCTGTCAGGGCCCAGGTCTGTCAGGGCCCAGATCTGTCAGGGCCCAGGTCTGTCAGGGCCCAGGTCTGTCAGGGCCCAGATCTGTCAGGGCCCAGGTCTGTCAGGGCCCAGGTCTGTCAGGGCCCAGGTCTGTCAGGGCCCAGATCTGTCAGGGCCCAGGTCTGTCAGGGCCCAGGTCTGTCAGGGACCAGATCTGTCAGGGCCCAGGTCTGTCAGGGCCCAGATCTGTCAGGGCCCAGGTCTGTCAGGGCCCAGATCTGTCAGGGCCCAGGTCTGTCAGGGCCCAGGTCTGTCAGGGCCCAGGTCTGTCAGGGCCCAGGTCTGTCAGATTCTATGCAGAAGATCTAGGTGCTGCTGTAGGCCCTCCTTGGTTGCTGACAGATGCATCAGATCATCTGCAAACAGTGGGCCCAAGCTGCATGCCTGTCTCACCCCATGGGCCTGTGGAAATACATGTTTTTTAACTGCACATTTGTTTATGTACATTGATTTTATGTCATATGTTTATCCCCCAAAAACCGCTTTCCATCCATTTGTAAAGCAGACCGTCATTCCAAATTGAGTCAAAAGCTTTTTTGAAATCAACAAAGCATGTTTTGGTTGGTTTGTTTGTCAATTAGGGTGTGTAAAGGTGTATATGTGGTCTGTCGTAAGATATTTTGGTAAGAAGCCTATTTGACATTTGCTCAGGACGTTGTTTTCACAGAGGAAATGTTGGACTCTATTGTTGATGATACTGCAGAGGATTTTTCAGAGGTTACTGTTGACACAGATTCCACTGTAACTTTCGGGGTCAAATTTCTCTCTACTTTTGTGTATTGATTGATCAGACATTGGTTCGAAACACTGGGGAAGATGCCAGAGCTGAGGATACTGTTAAAATATTCAAGAAAAGCTCATTTTAATTTGTGGTTTGTATATTTGATCATTTTGATTAGTAGGTCAACAACACCACAGGCCTTTTTGTGTTGAAGGGAGATTGGAGAAGTGGTTTATCCAGACATCTCCGTTTTGGGATAGATAACTCTACGTGTTGTTTGTTATGGAGCCAATTAGATTGGAGAAGTGGTTTATCCAGACATCTCCGTTTTGGGATAGATAACTCTACGTGTTGTTTGTTATGGAGCCAATCAGATTGGAGAAGTGGTTTATCCAGACATCTCCGTTTTGGGATAGATAACTCTACGTGTTGTTTGTTATGGAGCCAATCAGATTGGAGAAGTGGTCAGATTCTACAGATTCTTCAATCACATTGAGCTGATTTCTGACCTGCTGTTCTTTCCTCGTAGTGTATATCTGTATTATTTGAGTGATTCCCCATAGTGAAGGTTATCCTTTTCTGGGTCTCTGTGTGTTTGGTTGTGTAATGCAGATGCTGGGAGACGACAAGCAAGTACGGGGGTGTGGTTTTAATAATAAATAAACATGAAAACAAAACACAAACGGCGTCTGGACATAAGAACAGGAACATGACAACAAGCCTGACTGGGGAACGAACCCGAGGGACAGATAGAGGGATGGAAATAATTGAAGTGATGCAGTCCAGGTGAGTCTCATGAGTCGCAGGTGTGCGTAGCGATGGTGACAGGTGTGCGTAGCGATGGTGACAGGTGTGTGTAATAATCACCACACTGGCGATGTGCCCAAGAGGGGGAGCGTGAGTAAACGTGAACGGTTGGATATTCTCAATATCTTTCAATGGTTTTTGCTTTCTTCATTAAACCATTTCTCATTGTTGTTCATTTTCTTAGTTTTTTAAAATATATATTTTTAATTCTTGGTAGTTACAGTCTTGTCTCATTGCTGCAACTCCCATACGGACTCGGGAGAGGTGAATGTCGAGAGCCGTGCGTCCTCCGAAACACAACCCAGCCACACTGCTTCTTGGCACAATGCCCACTTAACCCAGAAGCACTGTACACCTGATGACCGTGTCAGCGTGCACTGCACACAGCCCACAACAGGAGTTGCTATTGTGTTATGGGACATCGACATCCCTGCCGGCCAAATCCAGATGACACTGGGACAATTGTGTGCCGCCCCATGGGTCTCCCTGTCGCGACAGAGCCTGGACTCGAACCCAGAATCTCTAGTGGCACAGCTTTAGGGGGGGCTTTAGACCCCTGAGACAGAGCCTGGACTCGAACCCAGAATCTCCAGTGGCACAGCTTTAGGGGGGGCTTTAGACCCCCGAGACAGAGCCTGGACTCTAAACCAGAATCTACAGTGGCACAGCTTCAGGGGGGGCTTTAGACCCCTGAGACAGAGCCTGGACTCTAAACCAGAATCTACAGTGGCACAGCTTCAGGGGGGCTTTAGACCCCTGAGACAGAGCCTGGACTCTAACCCAGAATCTCTAGTGGCACAGCTTTAGGGGGGGCTTTAGACCCCGAGACAGAGCCTGGACTCTAAACCAGAATCTCTAGTGGCACAGCTTTAGGGGGGGCTTTAGACCCCTGCGCCACTCAGGAGACCCTTCTTAGGTTTTCTGCTATATTTTTTTTAACATTTCATACGATATGTTAGCTGATATGTCAAATACTGCATACTGTTCAGGCTTCATACTGCTAAGTTTACACCACTATTGCAGGGAAACATTTTGTCCAGGAAATTGCCTAGGAGGGATTTATTGTTAGTTGGTAGATTTCTACACTAACCTCTGTCTATAGCATTTCTTAACAACCAGCAGTTTGTTCAGCTTCGATAACTCATGGTTGAGTATTACTCTGTTCAAGTAGATTGTGATTTCGTTGTAATTTGATTGGGGTGTTAGTTGGCTGACTGTTAACGCTCTGAGAGACTCTCGATCGGTCAGTGATGAAGTAGTCGACCACTGCCAGGGAATGAGCTGAGGGTGTACCTACTAAAGGAGTATCACCGAAGCCAACCATTCACTATGTACAGACCCAGCGTGCGACAGAGCTGCAGGAGTGGTGACACATTTTTGTTGGTTGTTTTGTCGTAGTTTTGTCTAGGGGGGCATATTTTGGGAAGGAATGCTGTCACCTCCAGGAAGGTGAGTGTCCCCCTGTGTGCTGAGAATGTTGGGTTCTTGTCCATTTCTGGCATTTAGGTCGCCACAGACTAGTACATGTCCCTGGGCTGAAAATGATTGATCTACCCCTCTAGGATGGAGAAGCTGTCTTCATTAAAGTATGGGGATTCTAGTGGGGGGATATAGGTAGCACACAGGTTACAGCAGGATTCTAGTGGGGGGATATAGGTAGCACACAGGATACAGCAGGATTCTAGTGGGGGGATATAGGTAGCACACAGGATACAGCAGGATTCTAGTGGGGGGATATAGGTAGCACACAGGATACAGCAGGATTCTAGTGGGGGGATATAGGTAGCACACAGGATACAGCAGGATTCTAGTAGGGGGATATAGGTAGCACACAGGATACAGCAGGATTCTAGTAGGGGGATATAGGTAGCACACAGGATACAGCAGGATTCTAGTAGGGGGATATAGGTAGCACACAGGAGAATATTATTCTCTGTTGAGATTATTTCCATTTCTAGCCAAATGTAAAATATTCCTGTTTTGATTAATTTAATAGAGTGAGTTAGGTCTGCTCTATACCAAGTTAGCATACCCCCTGAGTCTCTTCCCTGTTTCACACCTGGTCGTTTGGTGGATGGGATTACCAGCTCTCTGTAACTTAGTCGGCAATCATTTGGTCCATTTCTTCAATACCAGGTTTCTTGCAAAATTACAATTTCTGTATTTCTGATTTCTTTGTTGAAGTCTGGGTTCCTGCTCTTTAGGCCAAAGGCAGATGACCTCAGACCGTGTATATTCCAGGATGCTTTGTGGTCTATAGTGTCCAGTGTTGTTATTCGTGTGGTTTAGGCCCGGACGATTAGGTTTGAGCAAAGCATGCTGAGCATCTGAGGATGGGGCTGTTACTTGGCTCACGGCCTGGGCGTATGTCTCGCTCTCCCCTTCTCCATCCTCTTCTCTCAGCAGTCAACCCTCTCTCTCCTCTGGCTCTCCATCTCCTGTCCTCCCCCATTCTCTGTGTGATGATTAGATTCTGCTAGGTTAGTGTTTCTCTGGAGTCTGATGTTTTTCCAAACAATGGATAATGACTGAAACAGGAGCTCTGATTTTCCATGCGGACATTTAGCGAAGGCATGTGTTACATTAGGAAACCTAACGTGTCTATCTACACACACACACATATAAAGGGTGTGGGGGTTATGAGTGGAACAGGGTATTTAGAGGCTTGTTCACTGTAACTGAGCTCCCAGGAAAAGTCAGAAGTGTGTGTGTGTGTGTGTGTGTGTGTGTGTGTGTGTGTGTGTGTGTGTGTGTGTGTGTGTGTGTGTGTGTGTGTGTGTGTGTGTGTGTGTGTGTGTGTGTGTGTGTGTGTGTGTGTGTGTGTGTGTGTGTGTGTGTGTGTGTGTGTGGATAATTATGCTGAACATAATACATTTTGCACGTTTTAAGAACAATATGTGGAGTCATGTATAGTACTGAACCACAGCCCAGTATTTACAGTGTGTTCCATCTCATTTACAGGTATAGAGCAGGAAACTATAAACAGTGTTCCATTTCACCATGTGTTTCTGCTGACAAGGTGGTTATAGTATTTGCAGGAGCAGTCATTTAAGTCTGTTTGTATTTATAGCGCTTTATTCTTTCTCTTGTTTTTTTCTCTCTCTCCATTTTCCCTCTCTCTCCCTCCCTCTCTCTGTCTCTTTCAATCTCTCTCCCTCTCTCTTTCCCTCCCTCTCTTTCTCTCTCTGTCTCTTTCAATCTCTCTCCCTCCCTCTCTCTGTCTCTCTGTCTCTTTCAATCTCGCTCCCTCTCATTCTCTCTCTGTCTCTCTCCCTCCCTCTCCAGATGATTCTGTTCTCAGCTTGCTGTATCTGTGGTCTGATTGGAGGGATTCTCAACTTCCAGTTCATTAGGGCGTTGTCACGACGACCAGACTCTCTACGTTCCCTACACCTAGCAGCCATGACTATTGCCTGCCTGGGTTTGCAACGCTATGAAACACTAGAAAACACTTTGAAACATAGTTAAACATTATATTACATTACATGACACTATTATCAACTCATTCCAACTCCAGGTAGTTGAGGTGTGCGACGCTGACCCAATACCTCCTCTAACCTGCATGAAAACATCTCTGTCTGTATATGAAAAGGTAACATTTAGATTCTGGCATCATTAAATTCAATTAGTCATCTCCCTCTCTCCCGTAGGTATCTCTTCCTGTACTCTCTCAACCTGGTTAACCTGTCGTCTGGCCAATTCAGAACAACAGAGGATGTTTCTGGAGAGAGAACACTCACTACACCACTCACACGAGATGGCTGAGAAGGATTCATACACACACGGATCTTTCGTAAGAAACAAAACACACACTCACAAGCTTGGACAGCAATCATACATTACTCTTAATTGCTCCTCAGTGGCAATCCACAGCTGAGTGATACTAACGTGTGTGTGTGTGTGTGTGTGTGTGTGTGTGTGTGTGTGTGTGTGTGTGTGTGTGTGTGTGTGTGTGTGTGTGTGTGTGTGTGTGTGTGTGTGTGTGTGTGTGTGTGTGTGTGTGTGTGTGTGTGTGTGTGTGTGTGTGTGTGTGTGTGTGTGTGTGTGTGTGTGTGTGTGTGTGTGTGTGTGTGTGTGTGTGTGTGTTTCCAACAGGAGATCCTTGACAACTTCAGCAATGGGATTCCCCAGATCTCCTACAATGCTAACACCACATCTCCTTAACAATGGACACACCTTGTTGCCCTGACAACTGGCACATCTTGTAACCCTGACAATGGAACCACCTTGTTGCCCTGATGATGTACACACCCTGTTGCCCTGATGATGTACACACCCTGTTGCCCTGATGATGTACACACCCTGTTGCCCTGATGATGTACACACCCTGTTGCCCTGAGGATGGACACAACTTGTTGCCCTGACAACGGAGTGACATCGTGTAACAGAGCTGAGCAGCATTATTACACAGCTGTGTGTGTAGAGTACTTCAACACAGGTGGAAGAAGTTTCCCAAAATAAAACAACAATGAACGCTATTCTTGGACAAGTTGTTACGAGTTCTGATAGTCCCAACACACACAGTCACATGACATATGCCCTCACAGACAGGAGGGACAGACAGCCAATCAGACACTTCAAACTAATGATCACAAAACACGCATGCAATTTATTTAAAATCTCTCTCCCATTCCTCTCTCTCCCATTCCTCTCTCCCCCTGGTTCTGGCTATATGAATGTAGGTGTATGAAGGAACAGTGCTTTAACGATCTCATGCAGAGCAGAATATGGAATTCTTTAAAGTATCAGACATACAACCAACGATGCACACTGTAGAGCTGCTGTGGGTAAACCTCCTGTAGAGCTGCTGTGGGTAACCCTCCTGTAGAGCTGCTGTGGGTAGAGCTGCTGTGGGTAACCCTCCTGTAGAGCTGCTGTGGGTAGAGCTGCTGTGGGTAACCCTCCTGTAGAGCTGCTGTGGGTAACCCTCCTGTAGAGCTGCTGTGGGTAGAGCTGCTGTGGGTAACCCTCCTGTAGAGCTGCTGTGGGTAGAGCTGCTGTGGGTAACCCTCCTGTAGAGCTGCTGTGGGTAGAGCTGCTGTGGGTAACCCTCCTGTAGAGCTGCTGTGGGTAACCCTCCTGTAGAGCTGCTGTGGGTAACCCTCCTGTAGAGCTGCTGTGGGTAACCCTCCTCCTGTAGAGCTGTTGTGGGTAACCCTCCTCCTGTAGAGCTGCTGTGGGTAGAGCTGCTGTGGGTAACCCTCCTCCTGGAGAGCTGCTTTTCTCCAGCAGTGCCCTAACCAGATCCCGAAGCAGAAGCCTACACACACAGTAACTCTCCAGGAGGCAGGTTAGCTTCCCACTCCTGCTGTATGTTCATGCTTGTACTGTATATCAGGAAAACAATCATTATGGAGTTACAATATTTTTCTATAGGCTTCTTATAACATTGAAATAAAACTATGGAAACGCTAGATGGTGGTGTAGATTTCATAGACAGTTCCTGGGACAGCTGAGAGAAACTACTGGTTGCCGTACGCACAGTGACCTCAGGCATCCATCTTGATATCTTACGAGAGGAGACATGCTCTCTGCTGGGGGAAATATTGCTGTGGGAGTAACGGAGATTGATCTCATACGCCCGTGTGTGTGCCTGTCAATTGTGCTTTTAATCAAAGGGCTTCTCAATTGGTCCCCTGAAATCTGACTTAGTTAACCCTATTCACGCACATCTGTCACTAAGGTCAACACAGTTAGTAACCAGAGTACTTAGTTAACCTTACTGATCTGTCACTAGTCCTTATTATAGACAGCAACCAGAGTACTTAGTTAACCTTATTGATCTGTCACTAGTCCTTATTATAGACAGCAACCAGAGTACTTAGTTAACCTTACTGATCTGTCACTAGTCCTTATTATAGACAGCAACCAGAGTACTTAGTTAACCTTACTGATCTGTCACTAGTCCTTATTATAGACAGCAACCAGAGTACTTAGTTAACCTTATTGATCTGTCACTAGTCCTTATTATAGACAGCAACCAGAGTACTTAGTTAACCTTATTGATCTGTCACTAGTCCTTATTATAGACAGGAGAAACACAGCAACCTGAGTACTTAGTTAACCTTATTGATCTGTCACTAGTCCTTATTATAGACAGCAACCAGAGTACTTAGTTAACCTTACTGATCTGTCACTAGTCCTTATTATAGACAGCAACCAGAGTACTTAGTTAACCTTATTGATCTGTCACTAGTCCTTATTATAGACAGCAACCAGAGTACTTAGTTAACCTTACTGATCTGTCACTAGTCCTTATTATAGACAGCAACCAGAGTACTTAGTTAACCTTACTGATCTGTCACTAGTCCTTATTATAGACAGCAACCAGAGTACTTAGTTAACCTTATTGATCTGTCACTAGTCCTTATTATAGACAGCAACCAGAGTACTTAGTTAACCTTATTGATCTGTCACTAGTCCTTATTATAGACAGGAGAAACACAGCAACCTGAGTACTTAGTTAACCTTATTGATCTGTCACTAGTCCTTATTATAGACAGCAACCAGAGTACTTAGTTAACCTTACTGATCTGTCACTAGTCCTTATTATAGACAGCAACCAGAGTACTTAGTTAACCTTATTGATCTGTCACTAGTCCTTATTATAGACAGGAGAAACACAGCAACCAGAGTACTTAGTTAACCTTACTGATCTGTCACTAGTCCTTATTATAGACAGCAACCAGAGTACTTAGTTAACCTTATTGATCTGTCACTAGTCCTTATTATAGACAGCAACCAGAGTACTTAGTTAACCTTACTGATCTGTCACTAGTCCTTATTATAGACAGGAGAAACACAGCAACCAGAGTACTTAGTTAACCTTATTGATCTGTCACTAGTCCTTATTATAGACAGCAACCAGAGTACTTAGTTAACCTTACTGATCTGTCACTAGTCCTTACTATAGACAGGAGAAACACAGCAGTTACAGTCTGTTACAGTAACTAACCAAGGTAAGTCTGTGTGTGTTTGTTGACAGGGACAGCGCCAACAGATTCAGCAAGGGGCTCTTTCGCTGACTAAGGAGAGCTGCGTTACTATTTATCACCGTGACAACAACATACACACCCAGAAGAACACCACCACCTGCTCTAGTGTGTGTGGTTCTGAACACAGGCGCCCAGAGCTGAATCAGACAAAACACTTGAGCGTGCGGTCTCTGACCCGCTGTATGAGACAGTTTAGTTTGGTCTCTGTCCCTTTCCCTCTTCTGTCCCTCTTGTTGTGGATATCAAGTGATCTGGAGCAGTGCTTGTAATAGTTTTCTATTGGTTTATCATACTAAACTTGGAACTAAATTTTAAAAAGGGAATGGGACCAACATCAAATTAGGAACAGACAGCCAGATTAGGAATGCTCGACAGCCAGATTAGGAATGCTAGACAGCCAGATTAGGAATGCTAGACAGCCAGATTAGGAACAGACAGCCAGATTAGGAATGCAAGACAGCCAGATTAGGGATGCTAGACAACCAGATTAGGAATGCTAGACAGCCATATTAGGAATGCTAGACAGCCAGATTAGGAACAGACAGCCAGATTAGGAATGCTAGACAGCCAGATTAGGGATGCTAGACAACCAGATTAGGAATGCAAGACAGCCATATTAGGAATGCTAGACAGCCAGATTAGGAACAGACAGCCAGATTAGGAATGCTAGACAGTCAGATTAGGAATGCTAGACAGCCAGATTAGGAATGCTAGACAGCCAGATTTTGAATGCTAGACAGCCAGATTAGGAATGCTTGACAGCCAGATCAGGAATGCTAGACAGACAGATCAGGAATGCTAGACAGCCAGATTAGGAACAGACAGACAGATTAGGAACAGACAGTCAGATTAGGAATGCTAGACAGCCAGATTAGGAATGCTAGACAACCAGATTTTGAATGCTAGACAGCCAGATTAGGAATGCTAGACAGCCAGATTTTGAATGCTAGACAGCCAGATTATGAATGCTAGACAGCCAGATTAGGAATGCTAGACAGCCAGATCAGGAATGCTAGACAGCCAGATCAGGAATGCTAGACAGCCAGATCAGGAATGCTAGACAGACATATTTTTTATTTTTTTATTTCACCTTTATTTAACCAGGTAGGCAAATTGAGAACAGGTTCTCATTTACAATTGTGACCTGGCCAAGATAAAGCAAAGCAGTTCTAGACAGACAGATACCTTTATTTAACGATACAGAGTTACACATGGAGATAAAACAAACATGGATAAAACAAAGTCAATAATACAGTATAAACAAGTCTATATACAATGTGAGCAAATGAGGTGAGAAGGGAGGTAAAGGCAAAAAAGGCCATGGTGGCAAGGTAAATACAATATAGCAAGTAAAACACTGAAATGGTAGTTTTGCAATGGAAGAATGTGCAAAGTAGAAATAAAAATAATGGGGTGCAAAGGAGCAAAATAAATAAATGAATTAAATACAGTTGGGAAAGAGGTAGTTGTTTGGGCTAAATTATAGGTGGGCTATGTACAGGTGCAGTAATCTGTAAGATGCTCTGACAGTTGGTGCTTAAAGCTAGTGAGGGAGATAAGTGTTTCCAGTTTCAGAGATTTTTGTAGTTCGTTCCAGTCATTGGCAGCAGAGAACTGGAAGGAGAGGCGGCCAAATAAAGAATTGGTTTTGGGGGTGACTAGAGAGATATACCTGCTGGAGCGTGTGCTACAGGTGGGAGATGCTATGGTGACCAGCGAGCTGAGATAAGGGGGGACTTAACCTAGCATGGTCTTGAAGATGACATGGAGCCAGTGGGTTTGGCGATGAGTATGAAGCGAGGGCCAGCCAACGAGAGCGTACAGGTCGCAATGGTGGGTAGTATATGGGGCTTTGGTGACAAAACGGATTGCACTGTGATAGACTGCATCCAATTTGTTGAGTAGGGTATTGGAGGCTATTTTGTAAATGACATCGCCAAAGTCGAGGATTGGTAGGATGGTCAGTTTAAAAGGGTATGTTTGGCAGCATGAGTGAAGGATGCTTTGTTGCGAAATAGGAAGCCAATTCTAGATTTAACTTTGGATTGGAGATGTTTGATATGGGTCTGGAAGGAGAGTTTACAGTCTAACCAGACACCTAAGTATTTGTAGTTGTCCACGTATTCTAAGTCAGAGCCGTCCAGAGTAGTGATGTTGGACAGGCGGAATGTTAGGAAAGCTAGACAGCCAGATTAGGAACAGACAGCCAGATCAGGAACAGACAGCCAGATCAGGAACAGACAGCCAGATCAGGAACAGACAGCCAGATTAGGAACAGACAGCCAGATCAGGAACAGACAGCCAGATCAGGAATGCTAGACAGCCATTTTCAAGTCTTGTACCAAACATTAGGAACACATTCCTAATATTTAGCTGATCCCCCCCCCCTTTTCCCTCAGAACAGCCTCAATATGTTGGGGATGGACTCTAGAAGGTGTCGAAAGCGTTCCACAGGGATGCTGGCCCATGTTGACTCCAACGCTTCCCACAGTTGTGCCAAATTGGCTGGATGCCCTTCGGGTGATGGAACGCTCGATACACACAGGAAACACAGCAGTGTTGCAGGTCTAGACACAAACCGGTACGCCTGGCACCTACTACCATATCCCGTTCAAATGCACCTACATCTTTTGTCTTGCTCACTCACCCTCTGAATGACACACATACACAACCCATATCTCAAGTGTCTCGAGGCTTAAACATCCTTCTTTTACCCGTCTCCTCCCCTTCATTTACACTGATTGAAGTGGATTTAACAAGTGACATCAATAAGGGGTCATATCTTTCACCTGGATTCACCTGGTCAGTGTGTCATGGAAAGAGCAGATGTTAATGTGTTGTACAGAGCATTCTGAAAGTATTCAGACCCCTTCCCTTTTTCCACATTTTGTTACATTACAGCCTTATTCTAAAACTGATCCAAATGTTTTATTTGTATTTTTTTACCCTCAATCCACACACAATACTCCATTTTAAATAAGTATTCAGACCCTTTTGATATGAGACTCAAAATTGAGCTCAGGTGCATCCCGTTTGCATTGATCGTCCGTGAGATGTTTCTACAACTTGATTGGTAAATTCAATTGATTGGACATCAGAAAGGCACACACACCTGTCTGTATAAAGTCCCACGCTGGTCACACTAACAGAGCTCCAGAGTTCCGCTGTGGAGATGGGAGAACCTTCCAGAAGGACAACCATCTCTGCAGCACTCCACCAATCAGGCATTTACGGTAGAGTGACCAGACGGAAAAGGCACATGACAGCCCGCTTGGAGTTAGCCAAAATACACCTAAAGGACTCAGACCATGAGAAACAAGATTCTCTGCTCTGATGAAACCAAGATGGAACTCTTTGGCCTGAATGCCAAGTGTCAAGTCTGGAGGAAACCTGGCACCATCCTTATGGTGAAGCATGGTGGTGACAGCATTCTTTTTACGGTGAAGCATGGTGGTGACTACTCAGAATCAAGCAAAACATGAATGGAGAAAAGTAAAGCGAGATCCTTGATGAAAACCTGCTCCTGAGTGCTCAGGACCTCAGACTGGGGCGAAGGTTCCCCTTCCAACAGGAAAATGACCCTAAGCACACAGCCATGACAACACAGGAGTGAGTGGCTTCAGGAAAAGTCTCTGATTGTCCTTGAGTGGCCCAGCCAGAGCCAGGACTATTAAACAGCCACCACTAACATTGAGTGGCTGCTGCCAACACACTGACTCAACTCCAGCCACTTTAATAATGGGAATTGATGGGAAATGATGTAAAATATATCACTAGCCACTTTAAACAATGCTACCTAATATAATGTTTACATACCCTACATTATTCATCTCATATGTATATGTATATACTGTACTCTATATCATCTACTGCATCCTTATGTAATACATGCATCACAAGCCACTTTAACTATGCCACTTTGTTTACATACTCATCTCATATGTATATACTGCACTCAATACCATCTACTGTATCTTGCCTATGCCGCTCTGTACCATCAGTCGTTCATATATCTTTGCGTACATATTCTTTATCCCCTTACACTTGTGTCTATAAGGTAGTAGTTTTGGAATTGTTAGCAAGATTACTTGTTGGTTATCACTGCATTGTCGGAACTAGAAGCACAAGCATTTCGCTACACTCGCATTAACATCTGCAAACCATGTGTATGTGACAAATAACATTTGATTTGATTTGAACCTGATTAATCATCTCTGGAGACCTGAAATTAGCTGTGCAGCAACACTTGTCTATATTCCATTCACAACTGCAGTGACAACACCTGTTCAATGAATGGGGGAACACCCTGAACTTTAGGGGGGAGGAGTAGGTATAACTTTAGGGTGGAGGAGTAGGTATAACTTTAGGGGGGAGGAGTAGGTATAACTTTAGGGTGGAGGAGTAGGTATAACTTTAGGGGGAGGAGTAGGTATAACTTTAGGGGGAGGAGTAGGTATAACTTTAGGGGGGGGAGTAGGTATAACTTTAGGGTGGAGGAGTAGGTATAACTTTAGGGGGAGGAGTAGGTATAACTTTAGGGGGAGGAGTAGGTATAACTTTAGGGGGAGGAGTAGGTATAACTTTAGGGGGGAGGAGTAGGTATAACTTTAGGGGAGGAGTAGGTATAACTTTAGGGTGGAGGAGTAGGTATAACTTTAGGGGGAGGAGTAGGTATAACTTTAGGGGGAGGAGTAGGTATAACTTTAGGGGGAGGAGTAGGTATAACTTTAGGGGGAGGAGTAGGTATAACTTTAGGGGGAGGAGTAGGTATAACTTTAGGGGGAGGAGTAGGTATAACTTTAGGGGGAGGAGTAGGTATAACTTTAGGGGGAGGAGTAGAAATAACTTTAGGGGGAGGAGTAGGTATAACTTTAGGGGGAGGAGTAGGTATAACTTTAGGGGGAGGAGTAGGTATAACTTTAGGGGGAGGAGTAGGTATAACTTTAGGGGGAGGAGTAGGTATAACTTTAGGGTGGAGGAGTAGGTATAACTTTAGGGGGGGAGTAGGTATAACTTTAGGGGGAGGAGTAGGTATAACTTTAGGGGGAGGAGTAGGTATAACTTTAGGGGGAGGAGTAGGTATAACTTTAGGGTGGAGGAGTAGGTATAACTTTAGGGGGAGGAGTAGGTATACCTTTAGGGTGGAGGAGTAGGTATAACTTTAGGGGGAGGAGTAGGTATAACTTTAGGGGGAGGAGTAGGTATAACTTTAGGGGGAGGAGTAGGTATAACTTTAGGGGGGAGGAGTAGGTATAACTTTAGGGGGAGGAGTAGGTATAACTTTAGGGTGGAGGAGTAGGTATAACTTTAGGGGGAGGAGTAGGTATAACTTTAGGGGGAGGAGTAGGTATAACTTTAGGGGGGAGGAGTAGGTATAACTTTAGGGTGGAGGAGTAGGTATAACTTTAGGGGGAGGAGTAGGTATAACTTTAGGGGGAGGAGTAGGTATAACTTTAGGGGGAGGAGTAGGTATAACTTTAGGGGGAGGAGTAGGTATAACTTTAGGGGGAGGAGTAGGTATAACTTTAGGGTGGAGGAGTAGGTATAACTTTAGGGGGAGGAGTAGGTATAACTTTAGGGGGAGGAGTAGGTATAACTTTAGGGGGAGGAGTAGGTATAACTTTAGGGGGAGGAGTAGGTATAACTTTAGGGGGAGGAGTAGGTATAACTTTAGGGGGAGGAGTAGGTATAACTTTAGGGGGAGGAGTAGGTATAACTTTAGGGTGGAGGAGTAGGTATAACTTTAGGGTGGAGGAGTAGGTATAACTTTAGGGGGGAGGAGTAGGTATAACTTTAGGGGGAGGAGTAGGTATAACTTTATGGGGGAGGAGTAGGTATAACTTTAGGGGGAGGAGTAGGTATAACTTTAGGGGGAGGAGTAGGTATAACTTTAGGGGGAGGAGTAGGTATAACTTTAGGGGGAGGAGTAGGTATAACTTTAGGGGGGAGGAGTAGGTATAACTTTAGGGGGGAGGAGTAGGTATAACTTTAGGGTGGAGGAGTAGGTGTAACTTTAGGGGGGAGGAGTAGGTATAGACTTTATAGATTATGAACTACACACAAAATATATTTTAATGTATAGATTGAATGAAGTCTCTTCTCTGAGTTGGGGTTAGACGGGGTATCGTGTGTGTGTTCGTCTGCCTCCATGCATGATGGGTGCAATCATTTTTACATTTGGGCTCCCGAACTGAGCAGCAGTCTCAGGCACTGCATCTCAGTGCAAGAGGTGTCACTGCAGTTCCTGGTTCGATTCCAGGCTGTATCACAACCATCCATGATTGGGAGTCCCATAGGGTGGTGTACAATTGGCCCGGCATCATTAGGATTTGGCCGTCATTGTAAATAAGAATTGGTTCTTAATGGACTTGCCTGGTTAATTAAAATGTTAGTTCGCCCAGTGCTACAGGTGGGCAGAGATTTCACTTTAGGACCAATGGAATGGTCTAAAGTGTGCAAACTCCACCCACCAAGTGCACAAGACTACATTTTGATCATTCAGCAGATGCTCTTATCCAGAAAAACTTAAATCAGCGCACGTAGGTAGTTAAGTCAACCACCAACCTGGACTCAGGGGTAGACGTAACATAGTAAATGTAAATCCGGGACATTCCAATTAGTATGATGTTGTTTCATATGGTATGTATTCATTTGTGGATGTCCCCATCATCCATGTCGTACAATATGTTACACATTGCAATTCATACTTACGCTTTTGCTAAACGTATTATAGGTTAGGAGAGATTTGTTGTGGCTACCGCTGACGTTAGCTAGGCAGCTAACGCTAACATTAGCTAAGTGGCTAATGTTAGCTAGGCTAGGGGTTAAGATTAAAGTAGTTGCAAATTAGCTAAAATGCTAGTTGTCTGATGAGATTCGAAAGCACAACCTTTGGCTTGCTAGACGTAAACGTTATACGCCTACCCATCCACCATGACCAACCACCCTATTTTCGATTTCACCTTAAGTAACCATACCAAATGTAACAAGGTCATTTGAGAGTACCAAAAATTGATGTTTACTTTGCTACGTCTAGTCTATGAAACCAGGCTGCAACCAGTCATTGCAAGTGAAACTTTCCTCAAAGCAGCAATCTGCAAAATCATAGTAAGAAAATTCAAGTGGGAGTGTTCGTGTAACTGCATGTACAACAGTTAGGTGTTCGTTTTGATTCACCCAATGATATGGAATAATCCTACACATTGTAGGTCCTAGTCAAAAACCTCAGATTAAGTGTGGCGCAACATATTTACCGACTCCACACTCCTCTTCCCTGGTATGAAACCGTCTGATCCGATTGCATAATGATAACTTCCTAGTACAAAACGTGACAAACTGTACAATTACGTAACACCCACTCGGGTGACTTGGGGAGATGGACATTCCTCAAATGAGTCCCTTTGGCAGTGTTCTTGGCAAGCCCTTCTCATGGACCTGCATCATCACCCACATCTACAACTGTAACTATCTCCTACCACACCAACTTTTGAAAAAGCACAACACAGTCACTCCCAAATATATAATTATTTAATTAATACAAACACTTTTCTCTGCTTTGCTGAAGTCTTCAATGTGTCACCTATTCAAATGTAGAAGGACTAGACCCTGGCAACATCTCTTCCCTCTGGGGCCTTGAGAACAACAGAACACCATCCCTGTTCCAAATTAAACCCTAATTCCCTACATAGTGCACTACTTTTGGCAAACAACCTATATGATAGCCCTATGTGACCCTAGCCCAAACTAGTGCACAATGCAGGGAATAGGTTGCCATTTCAGATTTGAAGACCGTGGTAAAGCCGTGATGAATAGCCCTACAGCATGTTGATGCGTTCTAACCGTAGCTAGAAGGGTAAAACCTGGCTAACAAACACTGGAGTTCTTTACCAAGAGCAAATGGAGGCTCCTAGAAATGATTTGGCTCCCTCTGCAGGTTTGTAAAGGGAACTACACAAAGAGCTGCATCAAGAGAGAGACACGGACCACTCCAACAGTATGGGAGGCCACATAGGGCTGAAGATGGAACCAAACTATGTCACCAGGTGTACTTAAGACATTTCATTATATCAACATCATCATCTTTTAATGTTCATTCAGTTTCACTCAATTTTAGTCGCAGTGACATCATTTATTTTTCTTCTTCTTAGTTTTGGGCGTTTCAGGATCTCCATGGAGACAGGACGTGATATCGTCACCCTGTTTCCTCTTCCTGTTTGGCTTGTCACTAAGGTAACCACTGGAGTCGCTCCCCTGCACCTCCACGGGACCCTCCCCCCCCACTTCTTTCTCCTCATCCTCTTCGTTCTGTCGTTTCTCCTTCCTCTTCTTCTTCCTCGTCTCAGTGTGGCCGTTAGTGCTACTGTCCTCCGCTGTTCCGCTGATAACGGCTCCGGGGGCTGGTACTGAAGCCACCTCCTCTCTGTGTTTCTCCTTTTTCTTCTTCTTCTTGGGTTTGACGGTGGCATCGGACCAGTCCTGGTTGGGTTCTAGAGCAGGTTCTGCGTCTGGTTCCTCTAGCTGTTCCGTGGGGTCAGTAGGATCAGAACTCTCTCCAGCTGCCATCAGCTCCTGAACCCTGAGAGAGAGAACACAACTGTTTAGCTTCAGATAACACACCTCTAACATCCCCATACAGCTTGCCCCCCTGCCGCGCGAGGCCCGTACAGCTTGCCCCCTGCCGCGCGAGGCCCGTACAGCTTGCCCCCTGCCGCGCGAGGCCCGTACAGCTTGCCCCCCTGCCGCGCGAGGCCCGTACAGCTTGCCCCCCTGCCGCGCGAGGCCCGTACAGCTTGCCCCCTGCCGCGCGAGGCCCGTACAGCTTGCCCCCTGCCGCGCGAGGCCCGTACAGCTTGCCCCCTGCCGCGCGAGGCCCGTACAGCTTGCCCCCTGCCGCGCGAGGCCCGTACAGCTTGCCCCCTGCCGCGCGAGGCCCGTACAGCTTGCCCCCTGCCGCGCGAGGCCAGTACAGCTTGCCCCCTGCCCCCTGCAGCGCGCGAGGCCAGTACAGCTTGCCCCCTGCCGCGCGAGGCCAGTACAGCTTGCCCCCTGCCGCGCGAGGCCAGTACAGCTTGCCCCCTGCCGCCAGTACAGCTTGCCCCCTGCCGCGCGAGGCCAGTACAGCTTGCCCCCTGCCGCGCGAGGCCAGTACAGCTTGCCCCCTGCCGCGCGAGGCCAGTACAGCTTGCCCCCTGCCGCGCGAGGCCAGTACAGCTTGCCCCCTGCCGCGCGAGGCCAGTACAGCTTGCCCCCTGCCGCGCGAGGCCAGTACAGCTTGCCCCCTGCCGCGCGAGGCCCAGAATCACTGATCTTGATGAGTCGATCCAGCAACTGGGATGCAAAGTGATTTGTAGATCAGCGATTCTGTACAGTCCGACTGCAATGTAATCCATCTCAGACACACTGTAACCTACCGTGTCCTGCCAAGTCTTCCTCTGATCAGCAGTACTCCGACTATGTCTGCGTCTAGCTGACAGACCTCAAACTCCAGCTCCGCCCCTATCCTGGGTCCAGCCTCCCTCCAGGTCTCCATGGAGACGTGGACTGGCTTCAGAACGCTGGCGTTGAAACAGCCATGGACCAGACAGCCCACGTGACTCACACCAAGCTTATTAACTGTACCCTGGAAGGGGGGGGGGGTAGAGTTAGCTGCACCTTGACTCTGTCCATTTCGAATAGATTACCATCGTAACTAGTTACAACACATCAACACTGTGCCCTTCTCCGTAAGAAACACATCTGTTCTGTATCAGTCACAAACAGCTTGCCTCTCACCAGTAGTTTCTGTCCTCTCTGGGGTTGGAAGACGACAAAGTTGGCTTGTATGTCGAGGTGAATGTATCCGTTATCGTCGTAGATGTCTCCAAGCTGCCCCAGCAAACTGACCTCATCATAGGCCAGAGGCACACCTTTCAGACTGCACAGGGAACACAGGTAGACAGGGTCATATTCATTAGCGCCACACCATAGCAAAACATTCTTGCAACAGGACACTTTTAAAAACCACCATTTCAAGGTACGTCCCTCCCGTTCCGGACAGTTTGCTTCTGTTTGGGTTTCTTAAAAGAATACGACCCGGGTGTGTTATAGTCATCAGAGAACACGCCTGAATACACAGAGGATTATGTGCAGGCCTGTGCAGGTTAGAAGATCAATGTAACATATTTCATGTGGTTCCTGGGGTGTTCAATACCAGTTCTCAGAGCATGGTAAAGATCTGATATATTCTGCACGCTATAGAGGGCTGGCAGTCGACGTAACGACACCTTCTGGCGGCCATGTTGGAAGACCACCACATGAATTATTCTGACAACAGCCGAGGGGCTGCCCCAAACTGCATGATAACAGTGTCTGAAACTAGTTGATTCTGTATTTGGTTGCTCTAACAAGGCAGGATTTTTTAAATATATATTTTATTTTACAGCACCATCGGTGACACCAAGACTCCAGAACTGTCAGAAAAGCGAAGAAAACTTTTTACCCGTTAAGACTTGAACCCAGACAGCTGTCAGTAACGGGTCTGCTACGATCATTTAATCACGGGTAAGTCACGTCGGATCGATTTCGAGTTTACCCGTTAAGACCTGAACCCAGAAAGCTGTCAGTAACGGGTCTGCTACGATCATTTAATCACGGGTAAAGTCACGTCGGATCGATTTCGAGTTTAGTTTAGCTTTGTGCAAACCAGCTGTTGTTAACATCATTTCCATTTTGCGAATACAACACAGACAACTTAGAGAGTCCCTTCCTTTCTCTATTGCAGGATTGTGATCTGTCATTAATCACCATCAACACTAGTTCAACATCCAAAATAGTTAAGTTAACAATTAAAACAAGTTTAAACACTTAACTTCAAATAATCAACACTTACATATCATTTCAAAGTGTACTATTAAGCTAAATCATATGTAAAAGTTTGACATTTTAGTAACTAGGCTATTATTATTATTATTATTACTATTACCATTATCACTTTCAGGTGAACAAAAAAAGTAAATAACAGGACTGGAGTCGCCTAGAGGTTAGAGCATTGGGCCAGTAACTGAAAGGTTGCTGGTTTGAATCCCAGAGCCGACAAGGCTCTGTTGATGTGCCCTTGAGCAAGGTACTTAACCCTAATCGCTCCTGTAAATCGCTCTGGATTAGAGCGTCTGCTAAATGACTCAAACGTAGGTGGCCAACCTCGCTCCACTGGTCCCCGATCTACTGGGTGAGCAGACTTCTGTTAACTTATTAGGTTTGATACTTTGAATCAGGTGTGTTAGTGCAGGGTTGGAACAGAAGCCTGCACACCCAGCAGGGTTGGGTCTGTCCCAGTCGCAATAAGTTTATACATTGTGTAAATTTTAAAACTGTATTTTTGTTCACAAAATGTGCAATCACAGGAACACATATAATCCAGGGTTTGACAGCTCCGCCCTATGGGACTCCCGATCACGGCTGGTTGTGATACAGCCTGAGATTGAACCAGGGTCTGTAGTAGAGGTCGACCGATTAATCGGAATGGCCGATTAATTGGCGCCGATTTCAAGTTTTCAAGTTTTCGTAACAATCGGAAATCGCTATTTTTGGGCACCGATTTTTTTTATACCTTTATTTAACCAGGCAAGTCAGTTAAGAACACATTCTTATCTTCAATGACGGCCTAGGAACAGTGGGTTAACTGCCTTGTTCAGGGGCAGAACGACAGATTTGTACCTTGTCAGCTCGGGGGATCCAATCTTGCAGCCTTACAGTTAACTAGTCCAACGCAATAACGACCTGCCTCTCTACGGGAGAGGGCTGAGAAATCACCCTTGTGGGGCCCCAGTGTTGAGGATCAGCGGGGTGGAGATGTTGTTACCTACCCTCACCACCTGGGGCGGCCCGTCAGGAAGTCCAGGACCCAGTTGCACAGGGCGGGGTCGAGACCCAGGGTCTCGAGCTTAATGACGAGTTTGGAGGGTACTATGGTGTTAAATGCTGAGCTGTGGTCGATGAACAGCATTCTTACATAGGTATTCCTCTTGTACAGATGGGTTAGGGCAGTGTGATTGCGTCATCTGTGGACCTATTGGGACGGTAAGCAAATTGGAGTGGGTCTAGGGTGTCAGGTAGGGTGGAGGTGATATGGTCCTTGACTAGTCTCTCAAAGCACTTCATGATGACAGAAGTGAGTGCTATGGGGCGATAGTCATTTAGCTCAGTTACCTTCACTTTCTTGGGAACAGGAACAATGGTGGCCCTTTTGAAACATGTGGGAACAGCCGCCTGGGATATGGATTGATTGAATATGTCCGTAAACACACCAGTCAGCTGGTCTGCGCATGCTCTGAGGACGCGTCTGGGGTCTGGGCCTGCAGCCTTGCCAGGGTTAACAAGTTTAAACGTTTTACTCATGTTGGCTGTAGTGAAGGAGAGCGCGCAGGTTTTGGTAGAGGGCCATGACCATCAACGTCTTTTGTGACACTGTTCTCGATATCAGGCATGCAACAGCAAATATATTCTAAATAGTAACTATTTCGGAATGATATGGATTTCAACTGCAAAGTAGGAAGCATAGTGGCTAGGTAGCTCTGGTCCATGGCGTTGTTCAGCTACGCTCTCACTAACGAGTTGTTTAGTGACTTGCTTCAACATAACTAACTACTTTCTTAACTCGCCAAAGTGAAGAGCGTTAGAGTAGCCAAAATGTTTCTGTATGCGCAAACTGTCATTTATCCAAAGTGCGAAATAGAGCACTTTTGAGCAATACATGTTTACCGCCAGACTACCTCTGGTGCGCATGCGTCGGAGCTACATGCGTATTACAACACGTTTAAACCAGCAGCACATAACTAGCAACTTCGTGAGCGAACTGACTAGCATATTCAACCCATAGCTTTACCTTTCTGAGTATCTTAGCAGTTCGGTGTTCAGTTCCTCTTGGATCCCTGTCCGTTTCTTCTTCAGGTACATGGGCGACAGGGCAATATGTCTTCTGTGCGTGTCCATGACCAGACACGAGTACGGCGTTGACACCAACTTGCATGCGCTCGCGAACGACGGGATCAGACTTGGGAACGCGCCTGGGTCTCCACCGCCTGCCGCAGAAGGTCCGTTTGCTGTCGGATTGGTTAAAACTGAGACTTCGGTGGACATTTTTGCGTGTTTTGGGTCGTCTTCTGTCTGCTCCAAGTTCGCCATGATGCTGGAGACAGCAGGAAGGAAGTCGACGAGGGAAGACTTCCGTAGTGAAGAGGGACCGCGAGTTTAGACAGTCGGTGTTTTTGTTATGTCGTCTCCTAGCGGAGAGGAGTAGTCATAAACTAAACCTGCACACTTTCCATTCCACGTTTGGGTTAGACAGATACAGCGCTTCATTGATTGTGTGCCATGATTGAAATGCATTCAAGAAACTCAAACATAATATTGTGTCATGATGCCGTTTTTCCACTAGAATCATTATACAGGAAGTTAGAGGAGTATTGGTGAAGTTAGAGGAGTAGTGGTGAAGTTAAAGGAGTAGTGGTGAAGTTATAGGAGTAGTGGTGAAATTAAAGGAGTAGTGGTGAAATTAAAGGAGTAGTGGTGAAGTTAGAGGAGTAGTGGTGAAGTTAGAGGAGTAGTGGTGAAGTTATGGGAGTAGTGGTGAAGTTAGAGGAGTAGTGGTGAAGTTAGAGGGGTAGTGGTGAATTTAAAGGAGTAGTGTTGAAGTTAGAGGAGTAGTGGTGAAGTTAGAGGAGTAGTGGTGAAGTTAGAGGAGTAGTGGTGAAGTTTAAAGGAGTAGTGGTGAAGTTAGAGGAGTAGTGGTGAAGTTAGAGGAGTAGTGGTGAAGTTAAAGGAGTAGTGGTGAAGTTAGAGGAGTAGTGGTGAAGTTAGAGGAGTAGTGGTGAAGTTAGAGGAGTAGTGGTGAAGTTAGATGAGTAGTGGTGAAGTTAGAGGAGTAGTGGTGAAGTTAGAGGAGTAGTGGTGAAATTAAAGGAGTAGTGGTGAAATTAAAGGAGTAGTGGTGAAGTTAAAGGAGTAGTGGTGAAGTTAGAGGAGTAGTGGTGAAGTTAAAGGATTAGTGGTGAAGTTAGAGGAGTAGTGGTGAAGTTATAGGAGTAGTGGTGTAGTTATAGGAGTAGTGGTGAAGTTATAGGAGTAGTGGTGAAGTTAAAGGAGTAGTGGTGAAGTTAGAGGAGTAGTGGTGAAATTAAAGGAGTAGTGGTGAAGTTAAAGGAGTAGTGGTGAAGTTAGAGGAGTAGTGGTGAAGTTAGAGGAGTAGTGGTGAAGTTAAAGGAGTAGTGGTGAAGTTAGAGGAGTAGTGGTGAAGTTAGAGGAGTAGTGGTGAAGTTAGAGGAGTAGTGGTGAAGTTAGAGGAGTAGTGGTGAAATTAAAGGAGTAGTGGTGAAGTTAGAGGAGTAGTGGTGAAGTTTAAAGGAGTAGTGGTGTAGTTATAGGAGTAGTGGTGAAGTTAGAGGAGTAGTGGTGAAGTTAGAGGAGTAGTGGTGAAGTTATAGGAGTAGTGGTGAAGTTATAGGAGTAGTGGTGAAGTTATAGGAGTAGTGGTGAAGTTTAAAGGAGTAGTGGTGAAGTTAAAGGAGTAGTGGTGAAGTTAAAGGAGTAGTGGTGAAGTTAGAGGAGTAGTGGTGAAGTTTAAAGGAGTAGTGGTGTAGTTATAGGAGTAGTGGTGAAGTTAGAGGAGTAGTGGTGAAGTTATAGGAGTAGTGGTGAAGTTATAGGAGTAGTGGTGAATTTATAGGAGTAGTGGTGAAGTTAAAGGAGTAGTGGTGAAGTTATAGGAGTAGTGGTGAAGTTATAGGAGTAGTGGTGAAGTTAGAGGAGTAGTGGTGAAGTTAGAGGAGTAGTGGTTAAGTTAGACGGGTAGTGGTGAAGTTAGAGGGGTAGTGGTGTGTTACCCTGTGCTGTTGGATGTACAGGCGTTCTCTCGATGTAGTGTCAGTTTCATTTGAACCGTTAGATGGCAGTGTCCTGTATGGGATATGGCTCCAGCTTGGCCCTTTTTAAACATCCAGGGTTTAGTAACTCAGTTACATGTAATCTGATTACAACTAAACTAATCAGTTACATTACCAGCAAAAATATTCTAATGAGATTACAGATAACCTTTGAAAAACTTGATGATTACTTCTTGGATTTAAATTCAGAAAGGATGTCTGCGAGAAGAAAAAACAACAACATTATGACATCACTTTCTGTTTTCTCAATTACGTTCAATTCATCATTGGAGAAAAAAGATGCAAGTTTACATTTGTTCCAACCTGAGCGAGTCTGACCACAAGACAGAGACCAGTATGATGACACACCAAATGCATTTTATGGATCATTTTTGTCTTCTAATGCCAGTTAAGGGGAAAGTAATCAGATTTACGTTACTGAGTTTTGGGTAATCCCAAAATTAAATTACTGATGACAATTTTGGACAAGTAACAGATGATATTTAGAAAGTAACCTCCTCAACCCTGCAAACATCGGTAGTCTACTGTTACTGTATATTTACTCGCTCTGGATAAGACCATCAGCTATATGACTAAAATGTCAATTCAAACATACACTAATTGTTATTTCAGAAGATAATTAAAGATATTTACAACACTACAACATTTTAAATGCATTTAGAAATGGACCCATTCTTCATTGTAACATCAATCAATAAATTGATATTTCAGAAGCCAGGAGAAAATAATCTGTATAACTTTGTGTGAGTTTGTTGATACAAAGACTGGAACTTCATCTGTTGTCAACCCCCATGGAGAGAAATAGAGTGTAGAGAGTGTTGAGGGGAGGCCGGCTCGTAGTAATGGCCGGAACGGAGCCAATGGAATGGCATCAAACACATGGAAACCATGGAAACCAAGTGTTTGATGTATTTGATACCATTCCACTAATTCCGCTCCAGCCATTACCATGAGCCCTTATCCCCCAATTAAGGTGCCACCAACCTCCTGTGGTAGAGGTCATGTGGAGCATTGTGACAGTCTCTATGTCTGTGCGTGAAGTCTAGAACAGACCAAAATGAGCTACAGTTGTCCACGGATGGGTTTTTGATCTATCATCTGCCCTGTGTGACCCCTATAAGGCCGATGGATGGATGGTTGGAATCAAGCACACAGAAACAAGCCTGCATATCTCCCACCATAGAGATACACAGTACAGAAAGTGTTGTAAAAATCTTTGTTTATGTCTCTAATATTCGTCGTTACGAGATGTTCCATCATGCTAGGCCGTTTAGTCCTGCGTTCTCCGGTGTACCACAGTCCAGTTGTAGCATGTTGAACCACCCCAACCAGTATGGATTCTCTTGGATAATCTGTAGATAAATAAAATATTGGATGAGTTACCATGTCTGATATTTTGATCAAATTTAAATCATGTTACTAAATATATTGTTCAAAAACAGATATTGACTAGTGTCATTTGGTAATCGAACTTGCCTTTATTTATGTGTTGTACATCAATCACGTTAAGAGGGTAAGAAAGTTGTGAGGAATAAAACCACAACCTACCCTGTTTGGTTGTGCTCCTGCAGTGGAGGGAGCACTAGTGTGGTGTAGCAGACCCCGAGCATGCTTCCTCCTCCATCCTCCACACTGAGAAGACATAGCTCAGATGCTCATGGGCCACGTAACCACAGCTGGCTGCTCCTGACACATGCTCCTCGTCCAAATCCAGGCCCATCCCCTCGCCCTGCAGCACGTGATGGAGGAAGTCTAGAATAAGAATAATCTTCATCATTCTCATCACTTTCGTCATCTTTTTTTGATTGACACCTTTTGTAATGACATTTACAGCCCAAAGTGCTTAACAGATTGGCACCTCAAATGTAGAATTGGTTAATTGGTTGCTGAATTGAGTATAACAACAGAAAGTAGCCTACCTATGTACCGCGTGGCCAGTTTGAGCGTCTGGATCTTGCTGAGTTTGTCTGAGGGCATCGTGGGGATGATCTGTCGTAGCGAGGCGAAGGCCTGGTTGAGTGACTGGGTCCTCTGTCGCTCCCGTACGTTAGCCATGACACGCTGATTCTGCGTGTCCTCCAGAGACCTGGGTAGGCCGCTCACACTGCTGTCGTCACTCCAGTCACTTCTGTCACTTCCTCTCCTCTTCCCCCTCTTCTTCCCCGGGCTTTGGATATTCTGGTTCCCTTCATCTTCTTCATCTTCATCCTGCTCCCTCGGTCTCCTTCGGCTTGCCCACTGTTTTCTGGTGCCTCTACGTGGCCTCCGGTGTTGGTCAATCTCTTCCTCACTGTTCCCAGCGCTGTCGACCGGAGACCGAGACCCCACCGGGGAACACATCATGTCCCCAAACATAACCTGATCCCTTAAACCCTGACCGATGACCTAAACCCCTGACCAGGGTCACAGCATCATGGGAACCTGGTGGATCCTGTCCCTTTAAGACAGGAGTAAAGATCCGTATTTCTCTATCTTATTCTCACTCTCACTCTCTCCCACACTCCTTTGTTCCTTTCAGAGAGGAGTGTAGACAGTTAACATTGATCCAGTCTCGCGCCAGCTCCGTGTGTCACGGAGATGCTACTCTGACGGTTGGATATCTTTATAACCATGCAGCGCGCGGAGTGTGGATTTTGGGGAGCGCTGTGATTGGGTGAGAGGGTGAGGTGACGTCAGGGGGGGGGGTGAGCGGGATAAAGTCGTTCATAGTCTGTTAGACCCTCTGAGCCAAAAACAACAAAACGCCCAGAAATGATTTCTGAATGTTTTGTGTTTTGCGCAGTCGCTATTAAAAAGTAAAATGTTCTATCTTTTAACGTATTAAAAACGGACAAGTTGTTGTAAAACCTAATGGAAGGGATGGAGCGGGGGTGTCAGATCTTCCTCTTCGCGTTTTGCCCTATAGAGCACTCATATTTACTGGATTTCTATACGCAAAACAGTCAGGTTTCATTTGCCTTAATTCCTGTATGAGGTCATGAAAACAGACCTAGACAATAGCTTATTCAGATAATATATGTAGCCTATAACCTATTCTGCATCACTCTATGCCTTTCCTAGTTAAAGAAAGGTTAAATCTTCTTTTTTTATGCTACAAAGACAAGCCAGTGAGAACTTCAGCCATTTCTATCAGAAAAGAGAAAGGTAAACAGCAGGTTTTCCGTAGCCGAAGATTGACTGTTTATTTGTCTTTACTCTAAGGTATGCAGCTAAGTGGTTCTGCCCCCCGCTGGGACCCCGGCAGAGCGGCTCAGGTTTAAAAGGCAAGCCGGCCCAGGGAGCTCACAGGGCGGATCCCAGCTCACAGCGGGTCGCTGATGCGGTGGACGGCTGGAGCGCAATGCAAACATTGGAAGTGCGTGGAGGGGAAAGCCGCAGAGAGCGAACCTACACGCGCGCGCACACACACACACACACACACACACACACACACACACACACACACACACACACACACACACACACACACACACACACACACACACACACACACACACACACACACACACACACACACACACACACACACACACAGTGACCAAACTATATTCGGATTTCGTCATAAGACCACCGTGATTAATACATTTCGCAATTAACGGAAGGTAGCCTAGTGGTTATAGCATTGGACCAGTAAACGAAAGGTTGCTAGATTGAATCCCGAGCTGACAAGGAAAACATCTGTCGTTCTGCCCGTGAACAAGGCAGATAACCCACCCAGGCCGTCATTGTAAATAAGAATTTGTTCTTAAAACTGTCTTGTCTAGTAAAATAATTAAATAACCCTGCAAGTGACTCATGAATGAATAGTAGGCCATGAGAAAGATTAAATATGTATTTGAGATATTATGCAAAAGAGCAATTCGTGGCAATCACAGAAACCTTTTCAGTTGAGGTTGGTACCCTATAGAGAGATACACCTGGTTATAATGAAAGGCCTCCATAATAAGTGGGCAGGGCATTATATTATTATATTGAACCGTGTGTGTGCGTGTCACAGTAGTTCAGACCATGGAGTGCACGGTCAGCGACCTAGCCTGCCCTTTTATAGGAGAGTACACCACTCTAGGGCTAGGTCACTCTATCCTTGAACTCTCTCTAACCACCTCTCTCTAATGATCTCTACCCTGGAACCCTCTCTAATCACCTCTATCCTGGAACCCTCTCTAATCACCTCTATCCTGGAACTCTCTCCAATGACCTCTATCCTGGAACCCTCTCTAATGACTTCTACCCTGGAACCCTCTCTAACCACCTCTCTCTAATGACCTCTACCCTGGAACCCTCTCTAATGACCTCTATCCTGGAACCCTCTCCAATGACCTCTATCCTGGAACCCTCTCTAATGACCTCTATCCTGGAACCCTCTCCAATGACCTCTATCCTGGAACCCTCTCTAATGACCTCTACCCTGGAACCCTCTCTAATGACCTCTATCCTGGAACCCTCTCCAATGACCTCTATCCTGGAACCCTCTCTAATGACCTCTACCCTGGAACCCTCTCTAATGACCTCTATCCTGGAACCCTCTCCAATGACCTCTATCCTGGAACCCTCTCTAATGACCTCTATCCTGGAACCCTCTCCAATGACCTCTATCCTGGAACCCTCTCTAATGACCTCTACCCTGGAACCCTCTCCAATGACCTCTATCCTGGAACCCTCTCCAATGACCTCTATCCTGGAACCCTCTCTAATGACCTCTATCCTGGAACCCTCTCTAATCACCTCTATCCTGGAACCCTCTCTAATCACCTCTATCCTGGAACTCTCTCCAATGACCTCTATCCTGGAACCCTCTCTAATGACTTCTACCCTGGAACCCTCTCTAACCACCTCTCTCTAATGACCTCTACCCTGGAACCCTCTCTAATGACCTCTATCCTGGAACCCTCTCCAATGACCTCTATCCTGGAACCCTCTCTAATGACCTCTATCCTGGAACCCTCTCCAATGACCTCTATCCTGGAACCCTCTCTAATGACCTCTATCCTGGAACCCTCTCTAATCTTCTCTCTCCAATGACCTCTACCCTGGAACCCTCTCTAATCTTCTCTCTCCAATGACCTCTACCCTGGAACCCTCTCTAACCACCTCTCTCTAATGACCTCTACCCTGGAACCCTCTCTAATCACCTCTATCCTGGAACCCTCTCCAATGACCTCTATCCTGGAACCCTCTCCAATGACCTCTATCCTGGAACCCTCTCTAATGACCTCTATCCTGGAACCCTCTCTAATGACCTCTATCCTGGAACCCTCTCTAATCTTCTCTCTCCAATGACCTCTACTCTGGAACCCTCTCACACAATTAGATGCTGATGAAACAACACAATCTGTCCTAATCTGGATCCCCTCATTTTCTACAGACTAACCTCTTTCAGTTGGATACTGTTGTTCCTCCTCTAGCCTACATATTTTTCAATGACATCAATTAAGTTTTCTATTCTCATTAATTTCCCATGATAATTGAACTCATGACAATCAACTCAGTTCAACCTATTAAAGCAAAACGAGTTGTAGTTTTGCTCAGTCACATATCATTTCACTTGGGGTGAATTAAAAGTAAACTGAACCCAGGTGTTTGCAAGATAATAATGCTAATAACACTTTTTACAACACTATAAAATAGTATAAATAGTTACCACAGACCCATTAAAATGTGACATTCCATAAAAACAATAATATAATCAATATCATCAGTCTGACATCTCATCACTCAGATCCTGATCAAGTGTTTTCCAGTCTAGGTCCACCATAAATGTCACGACTTCCACCGAAGGTGTGTAACGACCGTCTGTGGTGGAAGAAGGTGAGGACCAATGCGCAGCGTGGTACGTGTTCATCTTTTTAATAGAGTCAACTGAACACTGAATAACCAAACAACAAAGATACAACCGGAACAGTTCTGTCTGGTGTAGACACACAAAGACTGAAAACAACCACCCACAAAACACAATCAAAAACAGGCTACCTAAATATGGTTCTCAATCAGGGACAACGATTGACAGCTGCCTCTGATTGAGAACCATACCAGGCCAAACACAGAAATAGAAAATCATAGGAAAACTAACATGGACAACCCACCCAACTCACGCCCTGACCATACTAAAACAAAAGACAAAACAAAGGAACTAAGGTCAGAACGTGACAGTACCCCCCCCCCAAAGGTGCGGACTCCGGCTGCAAAACCTAAATCTATAGGGGAGGATCTGGGTGGGTGTCTGTCCGCGGTGGAGGCTCTGGTGTGGGATGTGGACCCCACTCCACCATAGTCCTTCTCCGCCTCTCTATCTCTACCCGCCTCCGTGGCCTCTTTAACGCGGCACCCCTCGCCGCCGACCTCGGACTGGAGACCCAAGCCACGGGTCCCGAATGGACGGGAGACTCCGGCAGCTCCGGAGTGAAGGGTGATTCTGGCAGCTCCTGGCTGACTGACGGCTCTAGACAACCCACCCTACTCACGTCCTGACCATACTAAAACAAAAGACAAAACAAAGGAACTATGGTCAGAACGTGACAAAGTGGCTCCTCTTCCTGTTCGGGCAGCGCTCGGCGTCAACGGTCTACTAGCTGCCACCGAATCCCTTTTCCTTTTTCTGTTGGTCTTGTGTTATTGGTTACATCTGTTTCTTGTTTGGGGTTTGTTTAGGGCTGTTTAACCCGGTTATGCCCGCCTGCTTTTGTGCGGGCTTGTTTCTCTGTTTCGGTTTTGTGGATGTGTTATTTTTGTATTTTTCCCGGACTGTTTGGGTCCTGTTTTTGGGCCGGTCATTTTATGCGCCTGGTGGTTTGGCGTGACCTTTCTTTCACAGTTGTCCTTAACCCTCTGCCACGTAACAATAAAATGAATATCTGATCAATCAATCATTTCAATCTGGTTCTGATCAGGCTTGTCATGTTTGTCATTTATTGTCATGTCTTGTCCCTGTGCTCCCCATGCTATTCGTTTCCCTCTGCTGGTCTTGTTTGGTTCTATCCCTCTCTCTCCCCCCTCCCTCTCTCACTCTCTCGCTCTCTCTTCTCTCTGTCGTTCCGTTCCTGCTCCCAGCTGTTCCTATTCCCCCTAATCATCATTTAGTCTTCCCACACCTGTTCCCGATCCTTTCCCCTGATTAGAGTCCCTATTTATTCCTTTATGATCCGTTCCTGTCCCGTCGGTTCCTTGTATTGTATTCACCATGCCGTGATTGCGTTTCGCCCTGTCCTGTCGTGTTTTTGCCGTGATTGTGTATCACCCTGTCCTGTCGTGTTTTGTGCCTTCATCAGATGCTGCGTGTGAGCAGGTGTCTCAGTCGACTACGGCCTGCGCCTACCCGAAGCGACCTGCAGTCTGTGGCCGCTTCTCCAGTTGTTTTCCCCTCTACAAGTCTAGAGGAATTCTGTTATTCCGTTTTGGACTTTAATAAACTCTGTTTCTGTTAAGTCGCTTTTGGGTCCTCTTTCACCTGCATGACAGAAGGAACCGACCAAGGAATGGACCCAGCGACTTCAGACGCTCGTTACACTGCCGTCGAGATCCAAGGAGCCATGCTCGGCAGACACGAGCAGGAATTGTCTGCTGCTCGCCATGCCGTGGAGAACCTGGCCGCTCAGGTTTCCGACCTCTCTGGACAGTTCCAGAGTCTACGTCTCGTGCCACCTGTTACTCCCTGGCCTGCCGAGCCTCCAGAACCCAGGGTTAATAACCCACCTTGCTACTCCGGGCAGCCCACTGAGTGCCGCTCCTTTCTCACGCAGTGTGAGATTGTGTTCTCTCTCCAACCCCACACATACTCTAGAGAGAGAGCTCGGGTTGCTTACGTCATTTCACTCCTTACTGGCCGGGCTCGAGAATGGGGCACAGCTATCTGGGAGGCAAGGGCTGATTGCTCTAACAAATTCCAGAACTTTAAAGAGGAGATGATTCGGGTTTTTGACCGTTCAGTTTTTGGTGGGGAGGCTTCTAGGGCCCTGGCTTCCTTATGCCAAGGTGAACGGTCCATAACGGATTATTCCATTGAGTTTCGCACTCTTGCTGCCTCTAGTGAGTGGAACGAGCCGGCGCTGCTCGCTCGTTTTCTGGAGGGACTCCACGCAGTGGTTAAGGATGAGATTCTCTCCCGGGAGGTTCCTTCAGATGTGGACTCTTTGATTGCTCTCGCCATCCGCATAGAACGACGGGTAGATCTTCGTCACCGGGCTCGTGGAAGAGAGCTCGCATCAACGGTGTTTCCCTGCTCCGCATCGCAACCATCTCCCTCTTCTGGCTTTGAGACTGAGCCCATGCAGCTGGGAGGGATTCGCATCTCGAATAAGGAGAGGGAACGGAGGATCACCAACCGCCTGTGCCTCTATTGCGGAGTTGCTGGACATTTTGTTAATTCATGTCCAGTAAGAGGCCAGAGCCCATCAGTAAGCGGAGGGCTACTGGTGAGCGCTACTACTCAGGTCCCTTCATCTAGATCTTGTACTACTATGTCGGTCCATCTACGCTGGACCGGTTCGGGTGCTACATGCAGTGCTTTGATTGACTCTGGGGCTGAGGGTTGTTTCATGGACGAAGCATGGGCTCGGAAACATAACATTCCTTTCAGACCGTTAGACAGGCCTACGCCCATGTTTGCCTTAGATGGTAGTCATCTTCCCAGTATCAAATTTGAGACACTACCTTTAACTCTCACAGTATCTGGTAACCACAGTGAGACTATTTCTTTTTTGATTTTCCGTTCACCGTTTACACCTGTTGTTTTGGGTCATCCCTGGCTTGTATGTCATAATCCTTCTATTAATTGGTCTAGTAATTCTATCCTATCCTGGAACGTTTCTTGTCATGTGAAGTGTTTAATGTCTGCCATCCCTCCCATTTCTTCTGTCCCTACTTCTCAGGAGGAACCTGGCGATTTGACAGGAGTGCCGGAGGAATATCATGATCTGCGCACGGTCTTCAGTCGGTCCCGAGCCAACTCCCTTCCTCCTCACCGGTCGTATGATTGTAGTATTGATCTCCTTCCGGGGACCACTCCTCCTCGAGGTAGACTATACTCTCTGTCGGCTCCCGAACGTAAGGCTCTCGAGGATTATTTGTCTGTGTCTCTTGACGCCGGTACCATAGTGCCTTCTTCTTCTCCGGCCGGGGCGGGGTTCTTTTTGTTAAAAGAAGGACGGTACTCTGCGCCCCTGCGTGGATTATCGAGGGCTGAATGACATAACGGTTAAGAATCGTTATCCGCTTCCCCTTATGTCATCAGCCTTCGAGATTCTGCAGGGAGCCAGGTGCTTTACTAAGTTGGACCTTCGTAACGCTTACCATCTCGTGCGCATCAGAGAGGGGGACGAGTGGAAAACGGCGTTTAACACTCCGTTAGGGCATTTTGAGTACCGGGTTCTGCCGTTCGGTCTCGCCAATGCGCCAGCTGTTTTTCAGGCATTAGTTAATGATGTTCTGAGAGACATGCTGAACATTTTTGTTTTTGTCTATCTTGACGATATCCTGATTTTTTCTCCGTCACTCGAGATTCATGTTCAGCACGTTCGACGTGTTCTACAGCGCCTTTTAGAGAATTGTCTCTACGTAAAGGCTGAGAAGTGCTCTTTTCATGTCTCCTCCGTTACTTTTCTCGGTTCCGTTATTTCCGCTGAAGGCATTCAGATGGATTCCGCTAAGGTCCAAGCTGTCAGTGATTGGCCCGTTCCAAGGTCACGTGTCGAGTTGCAGCGCTTTTTAGGTTTCGCTAATTTCTATCGGCGTTTCATTCGTAATTTCGGTCAAGTTGCTGCCCCTCTCACAGCTCTTACTTCTGTCAAGACGTGTTTTAAGTGGTCCGGTTCCGCCCAGGGAGCTTTTGATCTTCTAAAAGAACGTTTTACGTCCGCTCCTATCCTCGTTACTCCTGACGTCACTAGACAATTCATTGTCGAGGTTGACGCTTCAGAGGTAGGCGTGGGAGCCATCCTATCCCAGCGCTTCCAGTCTGACGATAAGGTTCATCCTTGCGCTTATTTTTCTCATCGCCTGTCGCCATCTGAGCGCAACTATGATGTGGGTAACCGTGAACTGCTCGCCATCCGCTTAGCCCTAGGCGAATGGCGACAGTGGTTGGAGGGGCGACCGTTCCTTTTGTCGTTTGGACAGACCATAAGAACCTTGAGTACATCCGTTCTGCCAAACGACTTAATGCCCGTCAAGCTCGTTGGGCGTTGTTTTTCGCTCGTTTCGAGTTTGTGATTTCTTACCGTCCGGGTAGCAAGAACACCAAGCCTGATGCCTTATCCCGTCTGTTTAGTTCTTCTGTGGCTTCTACTGATCCCGAGGGGATTCTTCCTTATGGGCGTGTTGTCGGGTTAACAGTCTGGGGAATTGAAAGACAGGTTAAGCAAGCACTCACGCACACTGCGTCGCCGCGCGCTTGTCCTAGTAACCTCCTTTTCGTTCCTGTTTCCACTCGTCTGGCTGTTCTTCAGTGGGCTCACTCTGCCAAGTTAGCTGGTCATCCCGGTGTTCGAGGCACTCTTGCGTCTATTCGCCAGCGCTTTTGGTGGCCGACTCAGGAGCGTGACACGCGCCGTTTCGTGGCTGCTTGTTCGGACTGCGCGCAGACTAAGTCGGGTAACTCTCCTCCTGCCGGTCGTCTCAGACCGCTCCCCATTCCTTCTCGACCATGGTCTCACATTGCCTTAGACTTCATTACCGGTCTGCCTTTGTCTGCGGGGAAGACTGTGATTCTGACGGTTGTCGATAGGTTCTCTAAGGCGGCACATTTCATTCCCCTCGCTAAACTTCCTTCCGCTAAGGAGACGGCACAAATCATTATTGAGAATGTATTCAGAATTCATGGCCTCCCGTTAGACGCCGTTTCAGACAGAGGCCCGCAATTCACGTCACAGTTTTGGAGGGAGTTCTGTCGTTTGATTGGTGCGTCCGTCAGTCTCTCTTCCGGGTTTCATCCCCAGTCTAACGGTCAAGCAGAGAGGGCCAATCAGACGATTGGTCGCATACTACGCAGCCTTTCTTTCAGAAACCCTGCGTCTTGGGCAGAACAGCTCCCCTGGGCAGAATACGCTCACAATTCGCTTCCTTCGTCTGCTACCGGGTTATCTCCGTTTCAGAGTAGTCTGGGTTACCAGCCTCCTCTGTTCTCATCCCAGCTTGCCGAGTCCAGCGTTCCCTCCGCTCAAGCGTTTGTCCAACGTTGTGAGCGCACCTGGAGGAGGGTGAGGTCTGCACTTTGCCGTTACAGGGCACAGACGGTGAGAGCCGCCAATAAACGCAGGATTAAGAGTCCAAGGTATTGTTGCGGCCAGAGAGTGTGGCTTTCCACTCGCAACCTTCCTCTTACGACAGCTTCTCGTAAGTTGACTCCGCGGTTCATTGGTCCGTTCCGTGTCTCCCAGGTCGTCAATCCTGTCGCTGTGCGACTGCTTCTTCCGCGACATCTTCGTCGCGTCCATCCTGTCTTCCATGTCTCCTGTGTTAAGCCCTTTCTTCGCACCCCGTTCGTCTTCCCTCCCCCTCCCGTCCTTGTCGAGAGCGCACCTATTTACAAGGTACATAAGATTATGGACATGCGTTCTCGGGGACGGGGTCACCAATACCTAGTGGATTGGGAGGGTTACGGTCCTGAGGAGAGGAGTTGGGTTCCGTCTCGGGACGTGCTGGACCGTTCGCTCATCGATGATTTCCTCCGTTGCCGCCAGGATTCCTCCTCGAGTGCGCCAGGAGGCGCTCGGTGAGTGGGGGGGTACTGTCATGTTTGTCATTTATTGTCATGTCTTGTCCCTGTGCTCCCCATGCTATTCGTTTCCCTCTGCTGGTCTTGTTTGGTTCTATCCCTCTCTCTCCCCCTCCCTCTCTCACTCTCTCGCTCTCTCTTCTCTCTGTCGTTCCGTTCCTGCTCCCAGCTGTTCCTATTCCCCTAATCATCATTTAGTCTTCCCACACCTGTTCCCGATCCTTTCCCCTGATTAGAGTCCCTATTTATTCCTTTATGATCCGTTCCTGTCCCGTCGGTTCCTTGTATTGTATTCACCATGCCGTGATTGCGTTTCGCCCTGTCCTGTCGTGTTTTTGCCGTGATTGTGTATCACCCTGTCCTGTCGTGTTTTGTGCCTTCATCAGATGCTGCGTGTGAGCAGGTGTCTCAGTCGACTACGGCCTGCGCCTACCCGAAGCGACCTGCAGTCTGTGGCCGCTTCTCCAGTTGTTTTCCCCTCTACAAGTCTAGAGGAATTCTGTTATTCCGTTTTGGACTTTAATAAACTCTGTTTCTGTTAAGTCGCTTTTGGGTCCTCTTTCACCTGCATGACAAGGCTGATAGATCCTGATCAGGTGTTTTCTAACAGGAAATGTAGACGACGGTGAAATGAAGCATCAATCTAACCAGTCTGACTAATCTATCATGACACAAAGCGAGACCCAGATGCAGACACAGGAGGCAGATGGTTGGAGTCTTACAATATTTATTCATCCAATAGGAGTATTACAATATTTATTCATCCAATAGGAGAAGGCAAGAGAATGGTCGTGGACAGGCAAAAGGGTCAGAACCAGTTCAGAGTCCTAAAGCGACCGAAGGGCAGACAGAATCAAGGTCAGGCCAGGCAGGATGATTAGGCAGGCGGGAAAGTAGTCCAGAGTCAAGCAGGGGTCAGAACCGGGTGGACTATCAAAAAGAGAATAGCAAAAGGAGTACGGGAAAAACGCTGGTTGACTTGACTAACATACAAGACAAACTGGCACAGAGAGACAGGAAACACAGGGATAAATACACTGGTAGAGAGAGACAGGAAACACAGGGATAAATACACTGGTAGAGAGAGACAGGAAACACAGGGATAAATACACTGGTACAGAGAGACAGGAAACACAGGGATAAATACACTGGTAGAGAGAGATAGGAAACACAGGGATAAATACACTGGTACAGAGAGACAGGAAACACAGGGATAAATACACTGGCACAGAGAGACAGGAAACACAGGGATAAATACACTGGTACAGAGAGAGACAGGAAACACAGGGATAAATACATTGGTACAGAGAGACAGGAAACACAGGGATAAATACACTGGCACAGAGAGACAGGAAACACAGGGATAAATACACTGGCACAGAGAGAGACAGGAAACACAGGGATAAATACACTGGTACAGAGAGACAGAAAACACAGGGATAAATACACTGGCACAGAGAGACAGGAAACACAGGGATAAATACACTGGTACAGAGAGACAGGAAACACAGGGATAAATACACTGGTACAGAGAGACAGGAAACACAGGGATAACTACACTGGTACAGAGAGACAGGAAACACAGGGATAAATACACTGGCACAGAGAGAGACAGGAAACACAGGGATAAATACACTGGTACAGAGAGACAGGAAACACAGGGATAAATACACTGGTACAGAGAGAGACAGGAAACACAGGGATAAATACACTGGTACAGAGAGAGACAGGAAACACAGGGATAAATACACTGGTACAGAGAGACAGGAAACACAGGGATAAATACATTGGCACAGAGAGACAGGAAACACAGGGATCAATACACTGATACAGAGCGACAGGTAACACAGGGGTAAATACACTGGCCCAGAGAGACAGGAAACACAGGGATAAATACACTGCGGAAAATAAGTGACACCTGACAGGGTGAAGACGATAAGGAGGACAGGTGAAACTGATCAGGGTGTGACGTAATCGATCTGCTTGTGATCATGCTGATGGGTTCTATGTGATCAGGTCAGGTGTTCTCTAACAGGTACATCATGAAGGAGATGTAGACGATTGCGAGGCGGAGCGTCTCGATACGAGACGAGCCTCTTCTCGTAGACAAAGGAAGACTATTTCCTCCACAGCTCGTCGAAGGCCTCATTCAGACTGATCATAGTCCCGGCCCCGGTAGCCTGTCGCGGGGAGAGAGCTACCTGTGAGCTGTTTTGACCCCGAACTAGACTTTGTGTGAATGTCCATGAGGTTTATGTCACTGACAACATCACGCCGCACAGAGGCCTCTCCATTTAAAACACACACAACGACTGTTGAATCTTTAAGGATCTATATGGAGGGGGGAGGTAATGAATATATAGGCCTGTAACTTTAGGAATTCAACCAAGTAAAATATTGTAGAATCTGAACCGTAGCTAGATTAAGGTGAACTGTTATGCTGGTGAATGAGGACCCAAAAGCGACTTAACAGAAACAGAGTCTTTATTCCAGTCTTAAACAAAAACGATAATCCTGGATATTATCTTAGGTAAATACAAAACAGGAAAACTGAAATCCTCTCGTCAGTAGAGAGGAACGACTGGAGACGCGACCACAGACTGCAGGTCGCTTCGGGAAGGCACAGGCCGTAGCTGACATAGACACCTGCTCACACGCAGCATCTGAAGAAGGCAAAAACACGACAGGGCGGAACAAGGACACAGAACAGCAAACATCAAACAAGGATCCGACAAGGACAGAAGCGGAAAACAGAGGGAGAAATAGGGACTCTAATCAGAGGGCAAAATAGGGGACAGGTGTGAAAGAGTAAATGAGGTAGTTAGGAGAATGAGGAACAGCTGGGAGCAGGAACGGAACGATAGAGAGAGA
>NC_060181.1:11790211-11995211 GCF_021184085.1 Oncorhynchus gorbuscha | reverse complement strand
TGAGATCCGGGCTCTTAGCTGGCCATGGCAGAACACTGACATTCCTGTCTTGCAGAAAATCACGCACAGAATGAGCAGTATGGCTGGTGGCATTGTCATGCTGGAGGGTCATGTCAGGATGAGCCTGCAGGAAGGGTACCACATGAGGGAGGAGGATGTCTTCCCTGTAACGCACAGGGTTGAGATTTCCTGCAATGACAACAAGCTCCGATGATGCTGTGACACACCGCCCCAGACCATGACGGACCCTCCACCACCAAATCGATCGTGCTCCAGAATACAGGCCTCGGTGTAACGCTCATTCCTTCGACGATAAACGCAAATCCGTCAATCATCCCTGGTGAGACCAAACCGCAACTCGTCAGTGAAGAGCACTTTTTGCCAGTCCTGTCTGGTCCAGCGACGGTGGGTTTGTGCCCATAGGCGACGTTGTTGCCTGTGATGTCTGGTGAGGACCTGCCTTACAACAGGCCTACAAGCCCTCAGTCCAGCCTATTGCGGACAGTCTGTGCACTGATGGAGGGATTGTGCGTTCCTGGTGTAACTCAGGCAGTTGTTGTTGCCATCCTGTACCTGTCCCGTGGGTGTGATCCTTGGATGTACCGATCCTGTGCAGGTGTTGTTACACATGGTCTGCCACTGCGAGAACGATCAGCTGTCCGTCCTTTCTCCCCGTAGCACTGTCTTAGGCGTCTCACACCACGGACATTGCAATTTATTGCCCTGGTAACATCTGCAGTCCTTATGCCTCCTTGCAGCATGCCTAGGGCACATTCACACAGATGAGCACAGATGGGCATCCTTCTTTTGTTGTTTTTCAGGGTCAGTAGAAGGACCTCTTTAGTGTCCTAAGTTTTCATAACTGTGACCTTAATTGCCTCCCGTCTGTAAGCAGTTAGTATCTTAACGACCGTTCATTAATTGTTTATGGTTCATTGAACAAGCATGGGAAACCATGTTTAAACCTTTTTATGCTGAGTTTAGTTTTGTGTTAAATATGTGTAAAAAAATATATACAGAATTATTTCCTTTCTTAGGACAGACACTTCAAAACCTTATTCCATATTACTTATTTTTTTACTGTATTTTTTGCCATTTATGAATGTGTTATTCAATGCGTTTCTATGGGCTGTCAATATGTTATCTAGGTTGTCCTAGCAGTGTCCTGAGATTGTCTTATGGTTGCAGAAGTTCCCTAAATGATGATCCATAAAGCTTTGTGGTATTCCTACCCGCAGAGAACCCGGCCCACTTCCTAGTGTCTTATACATATCATATGTGAGTAAAGATAGAAGACGTAGTATCCCAGCTAAGTAAATAACTAAACATATGTGAGATCAACCATTGTTTCCTCTTACAGCCTCGTAAAGAACAGCCATAAAACAGACAAGAGGTACAAAGTTTACTGAATCTCATGATGCAGTGTGAGCAGCAGGTGTGTGTGTGTGTGTGTGTGTGTGTGTGTGTGTGTGTGTGTGTGTGTGTGTGTGTGTGTGTGTGTGTGTGTGTGTGTGTGTGTGTGTGTGTGTGTGTGTGTGTGTGTGTGTGTGTGTGTGTGAGTGTGTGAGAGAGAGAGAGAGAGAGAGAGAGAGAGAGAGAGAGAGAGAGAGAGAGAGAGAGAGAGAGAGAGAGAGAGAGAGAGAGAGAGAGAGAGAGAGAGAGAGAGAGAGAGAGAGATTTAATAACTCGTCAGTCTTCAGCAAAAGACACTGCAGCATTCATCTCCTCTACTCATCACCCGTCCTATCAGGTTAGACACACACACACACACACACACACACACACACACACACACACACACACACACACACACACACACACACACACACACACACACACACACACACACACACACACACACACACACACACACACACACACACACACACACACACACACACACACACACACACACACACACACACACACACACACACAATGAGGGAACGTTTGGGACCTGTGCAGTGAAAGTATGGATGACCTGGTGAGTGTGGCCTACCTCCCTGGAGCTGGCAGCAGAGTCTGGCAGCAGAGTCTGGGACTCTATTAGTCTGCCCATCTGGAGAGAGGTAGGCATCCTCTTCTCTATTATCTCTGTATCTCGCTCCTCTTTCCAGGCTCCCCTTTCACTCTTTCTCTATCTACTTCTGTCTCCAGTTCTCTCACATCCCTTCTTTATTCCTTCCCTCCCTCCCTGCATACCAGCTCTATCTCTATCGGTCTCTCTCGCTCTCTCTCCCTCATGCCAGCATACAAAGACTGTAAGGTATAGCCAGGTTGTCAGTTGGTCCCTGAATAATGCATCTAGGTGGTTACTGTTCAGTCATTGGTCAATCATGTGACTCTCTCTCTCTCTCTGAATTTTATTCAATTCCAATTGCTTTATTGGCATGATGTAATAATGTACATATTGCCAAAGTGTACTTTGGAATTAAGTGATTACTTTAAAAATATTAACAACAATAATAATCAAGATTGTCAATGGGACAATCAGTAACAACAATAATCAAGGGTCAAAATAACCATACAATGGACAATAACAATAACAATTAGCATAGAGGACAAGTGCAGGTTGATTGGTCTGTCAGACACATTACATTTACATTTACATTTAAGTCATTTAGCAGACGCTCTTATCCAGAGCGACTTACAAATTGGTGCATTCACCTTATGACATCCAGTGGAACAGCCACTTTACAATAGTGCATCTACATATTTTAAGGGGGGGGGTGAGAAGGATTACTTTATCCTATCCTAGGTATTCCTTAAAGAGGTGGGGTTTCAGGTGTCTCCGGAAGGTGGTGATTGACTCCGCTGTCCTGGCGTCGTGAGGGAGTTTGTTCCACCATTGGGGAGCCAGAGCAGCGAACAGTTTTGACTGGGCTGAGCGGGAACTGTACTTCCTCAGTGGTAGGGAGGCGAGCAGGCCAGAGGTGGATGAACGCAGTGCCCTTATTTGGGTGTAGGGCCTGATCAGAGCCTGGAGGTACTGAGGTGCCGTTCCCCTCACAGCTCCGTAGGCAAGCACCATGGTCTTGTAGCGGATGCGAGCTTCAACTGGAAGCCAGTGGAGAGAGCGGAGGAGCGGGGTGACGTGAGAGAACTTGGGAAGGTTGAACACTAGACGGGCTGCGGCGTTCTGGATGAGTTGTAGGGGTTTAATGGCACAGGCAGGGAGCCCAGCCAACAGCGAGTTGCAGTAATCCAGACGGGAGATGACAAGTGCCTGGATTAGGACCTGCGCCGCTTCCTGTGTGAGGCAGGGTCGTACTCTGCGGATGTTGTAGAGCATGAACCTACAGGAACGGGCCACCGCCTTGATGTTAGTTGAGAACGACAGGGTGTTGTCCAGGATCACGCCAAGGTTCTTAGCGCTCTGGGAGGAGGACACAATGGAGTTGTCAACCGTGATGGCGAGATCATGGAACGGGCAGTCCTTCCCCGGGAGGAAGAGAAGCTCCGTCTTGCCGAAGTTCAGCTTGAGGTGGTGATCCGTCATCCACACTGATATGTCTGCCAGACATGCAGAGATGCGATTCGCCACCTGGTCATCAGAAGGGGAAAGGAGAAGATTAATTGTGTGTCGTCTGCATAGCAATGATAGGAGAGACCATGTGAGGTTATGACAGAGCCAAGTGACTTGGTGTATAGCGAGAATAGGAGAGGGCCTAGAACAGAGCCCTGGGGGACACCAGTGGTGAGAGCGCATGGTGAGGAGACAGATTCTCGCCACGCCACCTGGTAGGAGCGACCTGTCAGGTAGGACGCAATCCAAGCGTGGGCCATGCCGGAGATGCCCAACTCGGAGAGGGTGGAGAGGAGGATCTGATGGTTCACAGTATCGAAGGCAGCCGATAGGTCTAGAAGGATGAGAGCAGAGGAGAGAGAGTTAGCTTTAGCGGTGCGGAGCGCCTCCGTGATACAGAGAAGAGCAGTCTCAGTTGAATGACTAGTCTTGAAACCTGACTGATTTGGATCAAGAAGGTCATTCTGAGAGAGATAGCGGGAGAGCTGACCAAGGACGGCACGTTCAAGAGTTTTGGAGAGAAAAGAAAGAAGGGATACTGGTCTGTAGTTGTTGACATCGGAGGGATCGAGTGTAGGTTTTTTCAGAAGGGGTGCAACTCTCGCTCTCTTGAAGACGGAAGGGACGTAGCCAGCGGTCAGGGATAAGTTGATGAGCGAGGTGAGGTAAGGGAGAAGGTCTCCGGAAATGGTCTGGAGAAGAGAGGAGGGGATAGGGTCAAGCGGGCAGGTTGTTGGGCGGCCGGCCGTCACAAGACGCGAGATTTCATCTGGAGACAGAGGGGAGAAAGAGGTCAGAGCACAGGGTAGGGCAGTGTGAGCAGAACCAGCGGTGTCGTTTGACTTAGCAAACGAGGATCGGATGTCGTCGACCTTCTTTTCAAAATGGTTGACGAAGTCATCTGCAGAGAGGGAGGAGGGGGAGGGGAGGAGGATTCAGGAGGGAGGAGAAGGTGGCAAAGAGCTTCCTAGGGTTAGAGGCAGATGCTTGGAATTTAGAGTGGTAGAAAGTGGCTTTAGCAGCAGAGACAGAGGAGGAAAATGTAGAGAGGAGGGAGTGAAAGGATGCCAGGTCCGCAGGGAGGCGAGTTTTCCTCCATTTCCGCTCGGCTGCCCGGAGCCCTGTTCTGTGAGCTCGCAATGAGTCGTCAAGCCACAGAGCGGGAGGGGAGGACCGAGCCGGCCTGGAAGATAGGGGACATAGAGAGTCAAAGGATGCAGAAAGGGAGGAGAGGAGGGTTGAGGAGGCAGAATCAGGAGATAGGTTGGAGAAGGTTTGAGCAGAGGGAAGAGATGATAGGATGGAAGAGGAGAGAGTAGCGGGGGAGAGAGAGCGAAGGTTGGGACGGCGCGATACCATCCGAGTAGGGGCAGTGTGGGAAGTGTTGGATGAGAGCGAGAGGGAAAAGGATACAAGGTAGTAGACACTGTCCCTCATCTTATGGCAGGCAGCAATGTAGTGCCCTGCCAACCCACAGCTCTCTGCGTCCTCCCCCAACAGGACGGGTAGCCTACTCTCATCAGAGAGGTCTTTGAAACCTTGAACAAGGGTTTCAAATTTGGGGAAACAGCACTCTGATTGTTTTATATTTTCTGTCTCAGGTTCTGCTGTAGTGCAGTGGTTGCACAGCCTTTCCTCTACAGGGAGCCAGGTTATGCTGTGGTGCAGTGGTTGCACAGCCTTTCCTCTACAGGGAGCCAGGTTATGCTGTGGTGCAGTGGTTGCACAGCCTTTCCTCTACAGGGAGCCAGGTTCTGCTGTGGTGCAGTGGTTGCACAGCCTTTCCTCTACAGGGAGCCAGGTTCTGCTGTGGTGCAGTGGTTGCACAGCCTTTCCTCTACAGGGAGCCAGGTTCTGCTGTGGTGCAGTGGTTGCACAGCCTTTCCTCTACAGGGAGCCAGGTTCTGCTGTGGTGCAGTGGTTGCACAGCCTTTCCTCTACAGGGAGCCAGGTTCTGCTGTGGTGCAGTGGTTGCACAGCCTTTCCTCTACAGGGAGCCAGATTTTCCTGTGTCTACCCTTCTCAATGGCAAGGCTGTGCTCACTGAGCCTGTACTTTGTCATTGATTTCCTAAGGTTTTGATCAGTAACCATGGTCTAATAGTTTGCCATTGTGGACTGTAGATTTAGGGCCAGACAGCACTGAATTTTGCTTTGTGCTTGTGTTTCCCAATAAGTAATGTAGTTTTGTTTTGAATTTGTTTTATTCTGTTTTATTCTGATTGATTGGATGTTCTGGTCAGTGTGTTAGTAGAACAGGTTAGTGAACTCAGCCCCAGGACCAGCTGGATGTGGGGACTGAGGCTTCAGTGTGTTAGTAGAACAGGTTAGTGAACTCAGCCCCAGGACCAGCTGGATGAGGGGACTGAGGCTTCAGTGTGTCAGTAGAACAGGTTTGTGAACTCAGCCCCAGGACCAGCTGGATGAGGGGACTGAGGCTTCAGTGTGTTAGTAGAACAGGTTTGTGAAGTCAGCCCCAGGACCAGCTGGATGAGGGGACTGAGGCTTCAGTGTGTTAGTAGAACAGGTTTGTGAAGTCAGCCCCAGGACCAGCTGGATGAGGGGACTGAGGCTTCAGTGTGTTAGTAGAACAGGTTTGTGAAGTCAGCCCCAGGACCAGCTGGATGAGGGGACTGAGGCTTCAGTGTGTTAGTAGAACAGGTTTGTGAACTCAGCCCCAGGACCAGCTGGATGGGAGTCCTGAGGCTTCAGTGTGTTAGTAGAACAGGTTTGTGAACTCAGCCCCAGGACCAGCTGGATGAGAGTCCTGAGGTTTCAGTGTGTCAGTAGAACAGGTTTGTGAACTCAGCCCCAGGACCAGCTGGATGAGAGTCCTGAGGTTTCAGTGTGTCAGTAGAACAGGTTTGTGAACTTAGCCCCAGGACCAGCTGGATGAGGGTCCTGAGGTTTCAGTGTGTCAGTAGAACAGGTTTGTGAACTCAGCCCCAGGACCAGCTGGATGAGGGTCCTGAGGTTTCAGTGTGTCAGTAGAACAGGTTAGTGAACTCAGCCCCAGGACCAGCTGGATGAGAGTCCTGAGGTTTCAGTGTGTCAGTAGAACAGGTTTGTGAACTCAGCCCCAGGACCAGCTGGATGAGAGTCCTGAGGTTTCAGTGTGTCAGTAGAACAGTTTTGTGAACTTAGCCCCAGGACCAGCTGGATGAGGGTCCTGAGGTTTCAGTGTGTCAGTAGAACAGGTTTGTGAACTCAGCCCCAGGACCAGCTGGATGAGGGTCCTGAGGTTTCAGTGTGTCAGTAGAACAGGTTAGTGAACTCAGCCCCAGGACCAGCTGGATGAGGGTCCTGAGGTTTCAGTGTGTCAGTAGAACAGGTTAGTGAACTCAGCCCCAGGACCAGCTGGATGAGGGTCCTGAGGTTTCAGTGTGTCAGTAGAACAGGTTAGTGAACTCAGCCCCAGGACCAGCTGGATGAGGGGACTCTTTTCCTTGCTCATCTCTTGGTATTGCAGGGCTTGGTAATGATATGAGATGGGGTCATTGTATTTTAGATGTTTCCAAAAACTGAATTGCCCTTTTTTGTTTTTATTATGTGTGGATATTGGCCTAATTCTGCACTACATTAATTCTTTATAGGTTTCCTCTAGACAAGTAGAAGAATCTCACAGAACTCTGTACGGTTTCAATGGGTTGTTTGGGTTTCATTTGGGTGAAATCTTGTTTTGCAAGTGGACCCCACACCTCGCTGTCATAAAGTGCAATTGGTTCAATAACACATTAAATTAGTTTAAGCCAAATTTGAATAGGTATTTGAATTTAAATTAGTTTTTTTAATGGCGTATAATGCCCTCTCTCAGTTCATTCACTGCCTCATTAAGGTGTTCAGTAGAGATTATTTTTTAAACCTAAGTAATTGTAGTGTATGCAGTACTCTATATATTTAAACCTAAGTAATTGTAGTGTATGCAGTACTCTATATATTTAAACCTAAGTAATTGTAGTGTGTGCAGTACTCTACATAGTACATTTAAACCTAAGTAATTTTAGTGTGTGCAGTACTCTATATATTTAAACCTAAGTAATTGTAGTGTGTGTAGTACTCTACACAGTATATTTAAACCTAAGTAATTTTAGTGTGTGCAGTACTCTATATATTTAAACCTAAGTAATTGTAGTGTGTGCAGTACTCTACACAGTACATTTAAACCTAAGTAATTTTAGTGTGTGCAGTACTCTATATATTTAAACCTAAGTAATTGTAGTGTGTGTAGTACTCTACACAGTATATTTAAACCTAAGTAATTGTAGTGTGTGCAGTACTCTATATATTTAAACCTAAGTAATTGTAGTGTGTGCAGTACTCTATATATTTAAACCTAAGTAATTGTAGTGTGTGCAGTACTCTATATATTTTGGTCTAACTTTGGTCTAAGTCCCTGAGATCTCGATCTTCTCTGGAAAATCATTATTTTACTATTTTTGGGGCTTACTGCTCCAGCAGGTCCAGGCTCTGCTGTAGGGCATGTGCTGTGGGGGTTTACTGCCAGGGCCCAGGTCTGGCAGTTCTGCTCTAGCAGGTCCAGGCTCTGCTGTAGGCCATGTGCTGTGGGTGACAGCAGGCACAGGTCATATATGAAGAGCAGGCATTTAACCTCTGAACTGTGGAGACTAACACTAGGGGCTGAGGATTATTCTAGAATAGTGCCTAATTCGTTGATGTAAATATTGAAGAGCGTGGGGCTGAGAATGCAACCCTGGCGAAAAGCCCTGACCCTGGTTAAACAATTATTACATTTTCCTGCGAATTTTGATGCTGCACGTATTGATTTAATTATGTCATATATTTTACTCCCTACACCAGTTTCAGTGACTTTGTAGAACAGTCCTGTATGCCAAATAGAATCAAATGCTTTTTAGAAGTCAATAAAGCAAATGTATATTTTGGTATTATTTTGGTGAACATGTTTATCTATCAGGGTGTGTAGGGTGGAAATATGATCGGTTGTGCAATGTTTTGGTATAAATCCAATTTGGCTTTTACTCAAGACGTTGTGTTGATCAAGGAAGTTTAGAACTCTTACATTTGTAATACTTCAGAAAGCCTTTCCCAGGTTGCTGTTCACACAAATGCCTCTGTAATTGTTAGGGTTAAATTAGTCTCCGTTCTTAAAGATTGGGGTTATGAGTCCTTGGTTCCAGATGTTCGGGAAATAACCTAAGCCTGTTTGAACGGTGTTGTAGAGTGTTTTAAAATGGGTCCACATGCCACCATTTTCTATCACTAATTCCTGTTGTTTAGGAAAATGTTTTTTTTAGGGGGGGTGGTTTCCAATTTTGCCAGAAGTTGTTTGTATTTGGACTCTTTAATTAATGTCAGTTGCTTGATGTTGTACTGGGCTTTTTTTTTTAGTTCTGAGTGTTACGTTTATAGAGTTTTAAAGTGTCACAGCAATGAAGGCATAATTCACCATTATTTGGGTCTCTGTGTATTTGGTTTGATCGTGTTTATGTTTTTCCTGTTAATTTACAATCTGTATCAAATCATCTGTAGTCTTTATTTTAGTTGTGCTTCTTTTGCTGTATGCCTGAATATATTGTTATTGTTTTCTTACTGCTACGTTGATGTCTTCTTTGGTGTGAGTGTATGTGGTATACAGAAAGTTAGGAGTGTCTGGATTTTTTGGTTACCGGTTGCTTTCTGATATTCTTCTGTGCTATTTTAGAACCATCTGAATGCCTTTCTGGTGTCGTACAGCTTACTGGGCTGTGAATGTGTGGTTGTTTCCATGTCTGGCTTGACAGTGAAGGAGCTGAGAGAGAAAGGGTCAATGTCTGTAATCATACATTGACTGTGCTGTGGACAAGAGGTGAGCAGTAGGTGAATCTCCCCAAAGAGGCTCTGTAAAATACCATTGACAAAGTACAGACCCAGGCTTTGACAGAGCTGTAACAGATCCTTCCTGTTGTTGTTGATGGTGTTGTCACTGTTGTTTCTATGGGGGGGGGGGGGGGTTAAGGCCGATAGAAACAGAATGGCCTGTAATAAAGCTGTCCCCTCGTGTGCTCGTTAGATCAGGTGTTCCCGTGTGCGCATTTGTGTCCCTACAGATGAGCACATTTCCCTGGGTCTGGAAATGGCACGTCTCTTCCTCAAGGGTGGAAAATATCTCCTTTGAGTAACATGGGGATTCTGAAGGGAGAATATACAGTGCGTTCTAGAAGAATACGGAACGCGTTACTTCCCCCACATTTTGTCACGTTAAAGCCCTATTCTAAAATGGATTAAATAGCCCATAATACCCCATTATGACAAAGCAAAAACAGTCCAGGGGTTCCCAACCTTTTTCACTCAGACCCCCATTGCAGAAAAAGGTTATTCCTTGTAATTCCACACATTTGGTCATGGGGTGTACAGAACATATTGCCGTTGTATAGCCCTTTTTTCTTGCAATTCTATACATTTTGACATGACTATTGTGTATTCATACAGAGCATTCGGTAAGTATACAGACCTCTTGACTTTTTCCACATTTTGTCACGTTAAAGCCTTATTCTAAAATGGATTAAATCGTTTTTTCCTCATCGATCTACACATAATACCCCATAATGACAAAGCAAAAACAGGTTTAAAAAATAATAATAATGAATCATTAATAATAATAATAATAATAATAATAAACTGAAATAAAATAAAATGTTATTTGTCACATGCACAATACAACAGGTGTAGACTTTACAGTGAAACGCTAACTTAACCCTTAACCCCCAATGCAGTTTTAAGAAAATACCAACTATTTTTTTGTTTAATTTCAAGAACGAAATATAAAAAATAATGTAAGAAATAAGAGTAACAAATAATTAAAGAGCAGCAGTAGATAACATTAATAATACAGGGGGTACAGAGTCAATGTGTGGGAGCACCGATGTGGAGGTAATTGAGGTAATATGTACATGTAGGTAGAGTTATTAAAGTGACTATGCATAGATAATAGCAGAGTAGCAGTACCAGTACAGAGGTAATTGAGGTAATATGTACATGTAGGTAGAGTTATTAAAGTGACTATGCGTAGATGATAACAACAAAGAGTAACAGCAGCATAGAAGGGAGGGGGGGCAATTCAAATAGTCTGGGTAGCCATTTGATTAGCTGTTCAGGAGTCTTATGGTTTGGGGGTAGAAGCTGTTTAGAAGCCTCTTGGACCTAGACTTCGCGCTCCGGTACCGCTTGCCGTGCAGTAGCAGAGAGAACAGTCTATGACTAGGGTGGCTGGGTGGCTGGTGCCTTCTGACAGTGCCTGGTATAGAGGTCCTGGATGGCAGGGAGCTTGGTCCCGGTGATGTACTAGGCTGTACGCACTACCCTCTGTAGTGCCTTGGTGTCGGAGGCAGAGGAGTTGCAATTCCAGGCATTGATGCAACCCATCAGGATGCTCTCGATGGTGCAGCTGTAGAACCTTTTGAGGATCCGAGGACCCATACCAAATCTTTTCAGTCTCCTGAGGGGGAATAGGTTTTGTCATGCCCTCTTCACGACTGTCTTGGTGTGCTTGGACCATGTTAGTTTGTTGGTGATGTGGACACAAAGGATCTTGAAGCTCTCAATCTGCTCCCCTGCAGCCCCATCGATGAGAATGGGGGCATACTCGGTCCTCCTTTTCCTGTAGTCCACAATCATCTCCTTTGTCTTGATCACATTGAGAGAGAGGTTGTTGACCACACGGTCAGGTCTCTGACCTCCTCCCTATAGGCTGTTTCATCTTTGTCGGTGATCAGGTGGCTAGCACTGTTGTGTCATCAGCAAACTTAATGATGGTGTTGGAGTCATGCCTGGCCATGCAGTCATGAGTGTACAGGGAGTACAGGAGGGGACTGAGCACGCACTCCTGAGGGGCCCTTGTATTGAGGATCAGCCTGGCGGAGGTGTTGTTACCTACCCTTACCACCTGGGGGCAGCTTGTCAGGAAGTACAGGATCCAGTTGCAGAGGGAGGTGTTTAGTCCCAGGGTCCTTAGCTCAGTGATGAGCTTAGAGGGCACTATGGTGTTGAACGCTGAACTGCATTCTCACGTAGGTGTTCCTTTTGTCCAGGTGTGAAAGGGCAGTGTGGACTGCAATAGAGATAGCATCATCTGTGGATCTGTTGGTGCGGTATGTAAATTGGAGTGGGTCTAGGGTTTCTGGGATGATGGCGTTGATGTGAGCCATGACCAGCCTTTCAAAGTATTTCATGGCTACAGATGTGAGTGCTACGTGTAGGTAGTCATTTAGGCAGATTACCTTAGTGTTCTTGGGCATAGGGAATATGGTGGTCTGCTTGAAACATGTTGTTATTACAGACTGAGACAGGGAGAGGTTGAAAATGTCAGTGAAGACACTTTCCAGTTGGTCTTACCCACATCGGCTGCGGAGAGCGTGATCAAACAGTCGTCCGGAACAGTTGATGCTCTCATGCATGTTTCAGTGTTACTTGCCACGAAGCGAGCATATTTAGTTAGTCTGGTAGACTTGTGTCACTGGGCAGCTCTCGGCTGTGATTCCCTTTGTTTACAGTAATAGTTTTTAAGCCCTGCCACATCCGACGATCGTCGGAGCCGGTGTAGTACGATTCGATCTTAGTCCTGTATTGACGCTTTGCCTGTTTGATGGTTCGTCTGAAGGCATAAATATGACATGTACATAAGTATTCAGACCCTTTACTCAGTACTTTGCTGAGGCACCTTTGACAGTGATTACAGCCTCGAGTCTTCTTGGGTATGAAGCTACAAGCTTGGAACACCTGTATCTGAGGAGTTTCTCAAATTCTACTCTGCAGATCTTCTCATGCTCTGTTAGGTTGGATGGGGAGATGTTAGATCGAGTTCAAGTATGAGCTCTGGCTGGGACACTCAAGGACATTCAGAGACGTGTCCCGAAGCCACTCCTGGATTGTCTTGGCTGTGTGCTTAGGGTGGTTGTCCTGTTGGAAGGTGAACCTTCAATCTCTCTGTATTTTGCTCCGTTCATCTTTCCCTCGATCCTGACTAGTCTCCCAGTCCCTGCCGCTGAAAAACATCTCCACAGCATGATGTTGCCACCGCCATACTTCACCATAGGGATGGTGCCAGGTTTCCTCCAGACGTGATGCTTGGCATTCCGGCCAAAGAGTTCCATATTCTGGCAAACTCCAAGAGGGCTGTTATGTACCTTTTACTGAGGAGTGTCTTCCGTCAGGCGACTCTACCATAAAGGCCTGATTGGTGGAGTGCTGCAGAGATGGTTGTCCTTCTGGAAGGTTCTCCCATCTCGACAGAGGAACTCTGGAGCTCTGTCTCGGAACACAATCCTGTCTCGGAGCTCTACGGACAATTCATAGACCTCATGGTTTGGCCTTTTCTCTGACATGCACTATCAACTGTGGGACTTGATGTAGACAGGTGTGTGCCTTTTAAATCATACCCAATCAATTGCATATTATGTCTTCACTATTATTATTATACAATAGAAAATAGTCAAATAAAAAGGTTTGTCCAAACTTTTGGCTGGTACTGTATGCAAGTAAGTTATTTCTGATTTTTCTTTTCATATAAATTTGCTAAAATCTCTAAAAACCTGTTTTTGCTTTGTCATTATGGAGTATTGTGTGTAGATTGATGAGGAAAATGTTTTATTTAATCAATTTTAGAATAAGGCTGTAACGTAGCAAAATATGGAACAGGTCAAGAGGTCTGAATACTTACCGAATGCTCTGTATTTTGTGCAAAGCAACACATTTTTCCGTCAGTAAAAGTTATTTTTACGATATTTACCGATTTTGAGGGGATCAATTCGATTTTGTAGTTCGGATTTGTACCAAATGATCAATTCTCCAGAGTCTCTCCTTCTATTGACAGAGCTGTGTTTCTTTGATAGCGTGATTACCTCTGTAGCCTGTGGGACAGTGAGTGACAATGTCTGCCTTATACCATGTCTCCTGCAGAATGATGACATCAACATCTTTAAGATTTTTGTTGAACTGCAGTGCTAAACTCTTCAGTCCAAAGGTTGAGGAGTCGAGGCCCTGTGATTTCATGTTGCAAGAAGAAAGAATAACACTGTATAAAAATACAGTAACTATTAACTGCTAAGTTGTTAAGAACAATGGATAACAGAAAGCATTCCTTCTCTTTTGCTCACGTTTAGTGCAATAGTTGTGTGACAAAAAAAATGTCAGAGACTCCAGTCACCCAAGTCATAGACTGTTCTCTCTACTATCGCACGGCAAACAGTACCGGAGTGCCAAGTCTAGGTCCAGAAGCCTCCTTAACAGCTTCTACCCCCAAGCCATAAGACTGCTGAACAGTTAATCAGATGGCCACCGGACTATTTACATTGACCCCCCTTTTGTTTTGACACTGCTGCTACTCACTGTTCATTATCTATACATAGTCACTTTACAAATGACCTCGACTAACCTTTAGCCCCACACATTGACACGGTACCGGTACCCCCTGTATATAGCCTCTACATTGACTCTGTACTGGTACACCCTGTATATAGCCTCCACATTGACTCTGTACCGGTACCCCCTGTATATAGCCTTCACATTGACTCTGTACCGGTACCCCCTGTATATAGCCTCCACATTGACTCTGTACCATAACCCCCTGTATATAGCCTCCACATTGACTCTGTACTGGTACCCCCTGTATATAGCCTCCACATTGACTCTGTACCGGTACCCCCTGTATATAGCCTCCACATTGACTCTGTACCATAACCCCCTGTATATAGCCTCCACATTGACTCTGTACTGGTACCCCCTGTATATAGCCTCCACATTGACTCTGTACCGGTAACCCCTGTATATAGCCTCCACATTGACTCAGTACCGGTACCCCCTGTATATAGCCTCCACATTGACTCTGTACTGTAAAACCCTGTATATAGCCTCCACATTGACTCTGTACTGTAACACCCTGTATAAATCCTCGTTATGTAAATGTATGTGCTACTTTTTGATTGATTCGATTTTTTAAACTTTAGTTTATTTAGTAAATATTTTATTTATTTACTCTATTTCTTGAAATGCATTAAACATTTGTATTTAACCTTTATTTATACAGGTTTTAATCAGATAAAATCATTTTTTCAAGAGAGACCTGGTCCAACACCAGCAGTCCATCAAGCAATAACTTTGTAGGGCAAGCTATCTGCACAACATTTGCAACAATCGAAGATAACGTTGCACATTTAATTCAACATCATAAATGTCGACTATGTGTTTGAGTGTTTCAGATTAAAAAATTTTGGGCTCAGCTGCAGTTTAAAAAGTAATAAGATGAGAACGTTCATAGAATTAAACCACATTGCCACTTTGATGCGTCATAAAAAAAATCAACCAATCAGAGAGCGACGTCGAGAAACGGGGTGCCTGAGACGTATAAAGCTGCAACATGGCGACTCTCCGAAGAGACTACGGAGAGTGGCGATACAACCGTTTTTAAAACATATAGTTACGCCTCGTGCAATGTGGCGGGATTAGCACAAGCCTCGACACCCACAACATTGTAAACTATGTTTGCAGAGGTAAGTTCATACTCGCTCAAAGGCGTGTCTATAGTTTGTTTTACTGCCCCTGGGCAGGTGACAGCTAGATAGCCACATAGCTAGCTAACCGTTTAGCATCGGGTCACAGGTAAACAGGAAGACGAGCACAGACAGACGTGTCTGTTTTGAAAAAGCCTCTTTTGCTAACTCGGTGTTTGTCAGTCCAGGATTAGACAGCTAATACGATGAGCTGAAGTTATCCTTAGTGACAACACTGTGCTGGAATTAGCTTGTTGGCTAGGTTAAATAACCGACGTTATGCGATCACATGAGTTGTAAACGACGTTGCAAGAGAATATCTTTAGCTCAGGTGAGAATGGAATGGGCGCGTCCCAAAATAGTTAGTTGGCAGCAACATCGATGTCTGTTGCCCTATTTGCCTCTTGGCAACATATCTTCGCCTGCTAGTTAACTAGTTAAAGGGGAACTCCACTCAAACTATATTTAGGGATGTTTTTTTTCATCGTTAGTCCACTGTTGATACAGTCCCGAAATGTTTTGCATGTCAGCAGTCAAGTTTTGAAGATATTGGACTTTCAAGAAGCAAAGTGTGTCACTGACCTCAGCACCAACTACGTTCAGCGCTATTGGACTATAGTCCGGGGGGATCCTGACACTCGTTCTGAACATTAAAACACATCTCTTGCTGTACGGTTTTGGAAACATAGGAAGATTTTTTAATATTTTTTATTACTGCACACCTTTTTATAGGAGGGTAGGATTAGTGTTCCCACAACGGACACAGCGGCCACCTGTGTTAATTAGCTGTCTAGCGTACTCTGAACATCTCCGTGTAAGGCTAACTGGAGGAAGTGTATGTAGTAAATCAACTGGAGGAAGTGTATGTAGTAAATCAACTGGAGGAAGTGTATGTAGTAAATCAACTGGAGGAAGTGTATGTAGTAAATCAACTGGAGGAAGTGTATGTAGTAAATCAACTGGAGGAAGTGTATGTAGTAAATCAACTGGAGGAAGTGTATGTAGTAAATCAACTGGAGGCACACACAGTATGGATCTGTTCAAAACAGCTACAGTAAGTATGTGTATAAAAAAAAGAAGATATATATATATATATATATATATTATTTCTTGCAGATATGAAAGATATGGGTCATATCAGCAGTGATTCCTCTGGAAGAATGTGTAGCAGTGGGGGGCAAAGGTCATAGGGGGTGGGGAGTTATGTAGAAGGACTGAGAATCTCACTTCTGGTGTCTTTCTACTCCAAATTGAATGAAAATAAAATGATACTGTTGTAACAGTATAGACTTCACGTCCGTCCCCTCGCCCCGACCTGGGCGCGAACCAGGGACGCTCTGCACACGTCAACAGTCACCCTCGAAGCATCGTTACCCATCGCTCCACAAAAGCCGCGGCCCTTGCAGAGCAAGGGGAACCACTACTTCAAGGTCTCAGAGCAAGTGACGTCACCGATTAAAACGCTATTTAGCGTGACAATGGCGAGAGCTAGCGAGACAGAGAGAAGCAAATTTGATGAAGCACCGCCGTCTTTCAAATCCGCTGTGCGGGAACAGCGTACAGTACGATGACGAGGGTACGAAAACCGTAAACAAACACAGTACAATATGATGACGAGGGTACAAAGACCGTAAACAGAGTACAGTACGATGACGAGGGTACGAAGACGGTAAACAGAGTACAGTACGATGACGAGGGTACGAAGACCGTAAACAGAGTACAGTACGATGACGAGGGTACGAAGACGGTAAACAGAGTACAATACGATGACGAGGGTACGAAGACCGTAAACAGAGTACAGTACGATGACGAGGGTACGAAGACGGTAAACAGAGTACAATACGATGACGAGGGTAAACAGAGTACAATAAGACCGTAAACAAACAGAGTACAATACGATGACGAGGGTACGAAGACCGTAAACAGAGTACAATAGGATGACGAGGGTATGAAGACCGTAAACAGAGTACAATACGATGACGAGGGTACGAAGACTGTAAACGGAGTACAATACGATGACGAGGGTACGAAGACGGTAAACGGAGTACAATACGATGACGAGGGTACGAAGACGGTAAACGGAGTACAATACGATGACGAGGGTACGAAGACCGTAAACGGAGTACAATACGATGACGAGGGTACGAAGACGGTAAACGGAGTACAATACGATGACGAGGGTATGAAGACGGTAAACGGAGTACAATACGATGACGAGGGTATGAAGACCGTAAACAGAGTACAATACGATGACGAGGGTACGAAGACCGTAAACAAACAGAGTACAATACGATGACGAGGGTACGAAGACCGTAAACGGAGTACAGTACGATGACGAGGGTACGAAGACCGTAAACGGAGTACAATACGATGACGAGGGTACGAAGACTGTAAACAAACAATCTGCAGGCATTGCTTTGCCACCGTCCGGCTACTCCAGTGGAAGCACTTCTAACATGAAGTGTCATTTACGCGGCCGTCACCCGGCCGAATCCCTTGCAGGTGAAGCTGGAGCAAGGAGAGTCCACTCGTTAGCGAAAACACGCTCTCGCTGCTGCCTTCCAGCGACAAACGAAAACAGTGGGAGTATTCATAGCCAAAGATTTGCAGCCCTATTCGGTGGCAACTGACTCGGGATTTCGACACCCGATTCATTTGTTTTTTGTTGCCACGTTACAATGTCCCCTCCCGCACACATTTCAGCAGCGAAGTAATTCCCAAACTCTATGAAACATCACGGAGAGAAATTGAAAAGGAATTGACACAGACATCCTATCTAGCTCTCTCCACTGACAGTTGGACCTCCAGAGCAACTCGAAGCTACCTCTCTGTGACGGTTCACTGTGTACTCGAAGCTACCTCTCTGTGACGGTTCACTGTGTACTCGAAGCTACCTCTCTGTGACGGTTCACTGTGTACTCGAAGCTACCTCTCTGTGACGGTTCACTGTGTACTCGAAGCTACCTCTCTGTGTCGGTTCACTGTGTACTCGAAGCTACCTCTCTGTGACGGTTCACTGTGTACTCGAAGCTACCTCTCTGTGACGGTTCACTCTGTACTCGAAGCTACCTCTCTGTGACGGCTCACTGTGTACTGGATCGGGAGATGAAGAGCTACGTGTTAACTCCTCCCCTGTATGAGAGTCATACGTGCGCACACTTTTCTTAAATATAAAGATACCGAAACTGTACCGTGGCCCACAAACCGTGATGCGTACTGAACCGTGGGCCCACTGTACCATTGTATCCCCAGTGTGGTGGGCCTCATCTAATCTAGTTATATCTGCTGATAAAGTCCCTCTCCTATGTAACAATCTCTCTGCAGTGAGATTGTATCTAATACCTCCACTGTATCTGCTTGTACTCAGTAACTGCTAATATGTAACACTCTGATTCCTAGCAGGTCTATATATGACCTCTCTAGGTAAGGTAAGGCTATGGTCGACTGGCGCATTGTCTCCAGTTAGCCTGGGGTGTTATGGAAGAGGGAGAGCATGGTGTTGTGCCAGATATCACAACCCTCTTACAGGCGGTGCCTTTTCTGTTTCTCAAACCCTCTTAACAAGTCACTGTTTCAATGACCTGGGTCGAACTCCGGAGGCATATAATCAAATCCCATTTTATTTGTCACGTGCTTTGTAAACAACAGGTGGTAAACAACAGGTGGTAGACTATCTGTCCTGAGCCGATGTGCAGGTGTAAGAGGTAATGGAGGTAGATGCAGTATGTACATATAGGTAGGGATAAAGTGACTAGGCAACAGGATATATAATAAATAGTAGCAGCAGTGTATGTGATGAGTCAAGAGAGTTAGTGCAAAAAGGGTCAATGCAGATAGTCGCTATCTGTGAAGATTTTAAATAACTATTTTATCAGTCTTATGGCTTGGAAGTAGAAGCTGTTCAGGGTCCTGTTGGTTCCAGACTTGGTGCATCAGTACCACTTGCTGTGGGGTAGCAGAGAGACTTGGGTGGCTCCAGACCTTCACCACCGTGCCGGGGGACAACCCTGCTACAGTGTGCCGGTGCCTGACTGAATACAACCCAACAGCACAGTTTCCAGGCAGACTGAAGGGAGATTGTTGTTGTGTTGTAGCTGGTGTTAGTGTCATATAGATCCTCACTGAGATGTGTTCCTCTCACAGCTAAATCTTCATTCATCTGTCTTAATCGAAGCTTAGTGACAGGGATGCGCCAATCCACCAGAGCTGCTCCTCCGCACACGCGGCCTGCATCAGCCTGGGGTCACCCTAGAAAGCTTTAACAGTCCACAGTTTATGGGAGAAGCATGAGCATTAAGCCCAGTATACATCATCATACTGAGGCCTGACTGAGGCCTGACTGCCCCCCTGACCGCCCAGCTCCCTCCCCTCTCTCTGGGATATCAACTCACTTTCTCAGAGGAGAGCTTTAATGTGCAAAGTTAATTCCTCATTAAATAAACCCTAACCCCTCACTCACTCACTAAACCCTAACCACTCACTCACTAAACCCTAACCACTCACTCACTAAACCCTAACCACTCACTCACTCACTAAACCCTAACCACTCACTCACTAAACCCTACCCCTCACTCATTCACTCACTCACTCACTCACTCACTCACTCACTCACTCACCACTCACTCACCACTCACTCACTAAACCCTAACCACTCACTCACTAAACCCTAACCACTCACTCACTAAACCCTAACCACTCACTCACTAAACCCTAACCACTCACTCACTAAACCCTAACCCTTCAATCACTCACTCACTGAACCCTAACCCTTCACTCACTCACTAAACCCTAACCACTCACTCAAACCTAACCCCTTACTAAACCCTGACCCCTCACTCAACCCTAACCCACTCAACCCTAACCCCTCACTAAACCCTGACCCCTCACTAAACCCTGACCCCTCACTCAACCCTAACCCCTCACTAAACCCTAACCCCTCACTAAACCCTGACCCCTCACTAAACCCTGACCCCTCACTAAACCCTGACCCCTCACTCAACCCTAACCCCTCACTCAACCCTAACCCCTCACTCAACCCTAACCCCTCACTCAACCCTAACCCCTTGCTAACATTAGTAACTCCTCACTGTGGAGGGGGCTGTGCCGCTGACAGAGCTGAAACATGCATTCTCTAACCCCAGTGACCTCTTACCCTTAACCCTAGTGACTCCTTACCCCATTGACCTCTTACCCTTAACCCTAGTGACTCCTTACCCCATTGACCTTTTACCCTTAACCCTAGTGACTCCTTACCCCATTGACCTCTTACCCTTAACCCTAGTGACTCCTTACCCCTAACTGTTTCCACTGTTTGCAATGTGATTTTTTAAAAACAAAATCAGAGGTAAATAAATCACCCTATCCTGTAATTCTCCTGCCCCCCTAAACAACTTAATGTGAAAATGTGCGTGATATTCTAAGAATTTATTTGTTTAGGGCCGGCCCGGATTTATGGTTTGTGAAACATCGTAGCCTCTAGAGCAACGTGTGGCCATTGTGTGAGTGAGTGTGAGAGAGCGAGATCTGTCTTTCGTAGGAGTAGAATGAGATTCACTTTCAATGATCTATGTATGCAATGCTTTGTATAAAGGGGATTTTAGATTTTTATTTATTATTGTCATGCATTCCGGTACCTAAGAGCCCCCCCCCCCTCCTTCTCGGCTCACTTTTTGTTCCGGCACCTTCACAAATGAATCACTGCCTAACCCCTTAGTCACTGCCATGGGTCACAGGGGCTGTGGTAACAGAGGGAAGTGAAACCAGACTGACTCATGGTCAGATTTCATGTGACGGGGACAACTATTTTTTCAGTCTTCAAGGAATTCTTTGTGCTCCTTCAGCTTGGAACCTTCAGCTCTTGTTTTAAAGCCAGAATCCTTCATTGAAAACTGGTCACCCCACCTCTGTTTTGGTAAAAAGCTGAGGGATCGGCCTGGGGAAATGTAACCATTCTCAGATGAATAGACTGTGCAGGATGCAAGGACTGACCATCCATGATATCAAAATTATAAACTTATATTTTGGGTTCTGATAGGGAGTGAACTAAGGCTCATGAATGAATTATAAGTTACATATTCTTGAAGAATCAGTTTGTACAGTTAAATTGGAAGTTTACATACACTTAGGTTGGAGTCATGGAAACTCGGTTTTTCAACCACTCGACAAATTTCTTGTTAACAAACTATAGTTTTGGCAAATCGGTTAGGACATCTACTTTGTGCATGACACAAGTAATCTTTCCAACAATTGTTTACAGACAGATTATTTCACTTACAATTCACTGTATCACAATTCCAGTGGGTCAGAAGTTTACATACACTAAGTTGACTGTGCCTTTAATAAACAGCTTGGAAAATTCCAGAAAATGATGTCATGGCTTTAGAAGCTTCTGATAGGCTAATCGACATCATTTGAGTCAGATGGAGGTGTACCTGTGGATGTATTTCAAGGCCTACCTTCAAACTCTGTGCCTCTTTCCTTGACATCATGGGAAAATCAAAAGAAATCAGCCAAGACCTCACAAAACAATTGTAGGCCTCCAAAAGTCTGGTTCACCTTTGGGAGCAATTTCCAAACGCCTGAAGGTACCACGTTCATCTGTACAAACAATAGTACGCAAGTATAAACACCATGGGACCACGCAGCCGTCATACCGCTCAGGAAGGAGACGTGTTCTGTCTCCTAGAGATGAACGTACTTTGGTGCGAAAAATTAAAATCAATCCCAGAACAACAGCAAAGGACCTTGTGGCGATGCTGGAGGAAACAGGTACAAAAGTATCTATATCCACAGTAAAATGAGTCCTTTATCGACATAACCTGAAAGGCCGCTCAGCAAGGAAGAAGCCAGTGCTCCAAAACCGCCATAAAAAAGCCAGACTACAGTTTGCAACTGCACATGGGGACAAAGATCGTACTTTTTGGAGAAATGTCCTCTGATGAAAAAGAGAACTGTTTGGCCATAATGACCATCATGTTTGGAGGGAAAAGGGGGACGCTTGCAAGCCGAAGAACACCATCCCAGCTGTGAAGCATGGGGGTGGCAGCATCATGTTGTGGGGGTGCTTTGCTGCAAGAGGGACTGGTGCACTTAACGAAAGGGATGGCATCATGAGAAAATACAATTTTGTGGATATATTGAAGCAACATCTCAAGACATCAGTCAGGAAGTTAAAGCTTGGTCGCAAATGGGTCTTCCAAATGGACAATGACCCCAAGGATACTTCCGAAATGTTGTTGCAAAATGGCTTAAGGACAACAAAGTCCAGATATTGGAGTGGCTGTCACAAAGCCCTGACCTCAATCCCATAGAACATTTGTGGGCAGAACTGAAAAAGCGTGTGCAAGCAAGGAGGCCTTCAATCCTGACTGTTACACCAGCTCTGTCAGGAGGAATGGGCCAAAATTCACCCAACTTATTATGGGAAGCTTGTGGAAGGCTACCAGAAATGTTTGACCCAAGTAAGGCAATACACTCTATTAGGATTTGGTAGCATGTAAACTTCTGACCCACCTGGAATGAGATGGAAGAAATAAAAGCTGAAATAAATAATTCTCTCTACTATTATTCTGACATTTCTCATTCTTAAAATAAAGTGGTGATCCTAACTGACCTAAGACATGGAATTGTTGCTAGGATTTAATGTCAGGAATTGTGAAACTGAGTTTAAATGTATTTGGCTGAGGTGTATGTAAACTCCCAACTTCAAATGTATATATCATTACATGCAAGTCATAAAATGGATGTTGCAACTAGTGTTGCACATTTTGGGGAATATTCAGAGGTGGTTACTTTCCATGGGAATTAACGGGAATATATGGGAATTAATGACAATGTAAGCAAATTAATGTTAATAGTATTTAAATGTAATGTTTTTTTGCATTGGATATATTTATCATATATGGAGACAGAAACCTAAACCTTTTACCTTATCATAAGTAGACATAATTGCAAATGATTAAATCCTTCCAATAGAAATTTAAAAAACTTTAGTTACGAATTGAACTTTAATGAAATGAGTTGACTCTCCAAAAACTTTTTCGACATACATCTGTAAAATTATAGTCTAGAAACTAAAGCTTTGGTTGTCTTCCCCTCAGGCTTCCATGTCTTCTCCCTGGACCTCCTCAATGTCCACCTCTTGAGCATCAGACTCTGAGGCCTCATCTTCACTGTCACTCTCCAACCTTGTTGAGGATGGCTCGTTGTCAGGCTCAAAAATCTTTAAATTTGTCCAGATGGCCACGGATTTTTCAATCCTTGTATTGGTCAGCCTGTTGCACGCTTTGGAGTGTGTGTTCCCAAGCAAGGACCTGTTGCGCTCTGAGGTGGCTGATGTTGGTGGAATTTGGAGGATGATGGAGGCAACAGGGGAAAGAGCCTCATATCCACAAAGTCCCTTCCACCAGGTGGCGGATGAGATATGTTGGCACGACTGCCATATTGCATCTCCATCCCAAAGCCCTTGCTTGGAAGTGTACTTCGCCAGACTGCCAAGAACCTTGCCCTCATCCAGGCCAAGGTGGCGAGACACGGTATTGATGACATCATAGCCCTTGTTGATGATCTCTGCACCAGACAGGATGCTCTTGCCAGTATACTTGGGGTCCAACATGTACGCTGCGGCGTGTATGGGCTTCAGACTGAAGTCTTCACTCTTTTTGATGTATTTCAGAACTGTAGTTTCTTGTTGCTTGGAGCAACAGTGAAGTCGGCAGGGTAGTAAGGATTTCTTCCCTTACATCTGCAAGCAAAGTCTGAACATTAGACTGGATGTCATTTTCTCCCTCATTCCGTGCAATGGCTACTGCTATAGGTTTCAGTTGTTTCAGGCTGCTTACCACTCTCTCCCAAAATACATCATCCAGGAGGATCCTCTTGATGGAGCTGTCCATATCGGCAGACTGTGACATGGCCATTTCTTGGAGAGACTCCTTCCCCTCCAGAAGACTGTCAAACATGATGACAACACAACCCCAACGGGTGATGCTGGGCAGCTTCAATGTGGTGCTTTTAATCTTCTCACTTTGCTTGGTGAGATAGATTGTTGATATAACTTGATGACCCTTCACATACCTAACCATTTCCTTGGCTCTCTTGTAGAGTGTAGCCATTTATTTTCAGTGCCATCATGTCCTTGAGGATCAGATTTAATGCATGAGCAGCACAGCCAATGGGTGTGATGTGAGGGTAGGACTCCTCCACTTTAGACCAAGACGCTTCATGTTCGCAGCATTGTCTTTCACCAGTGCAAATACCTTCTGTGGTCCAAGGTCATTGACTGCCTTCAGCTCATCTACAATGTAGAGACCGGTTTGTCTGTTGTCCCTTGTGTCTGTGCTCTTGTAGAATACTGGTTGAGGGGTGGATATGATGTAAGTAATTATTCCTTTCCCACGAACATTTGACCACCCATCAGAGATGATTGCAATAAATTCTGCTTTCTCTATGATTTGCTTGACCTTCACTTGAACTCTGTTGAACTCTGCATCCAGCAAATGTGTCGATAAAGCATGTCTGGTTGGAGGGTTGTATGCTGGGCGAGGAACATTCAGAAATCTCTTCCAATACACATTGCCTGTGAGCATCAGAGGTGAACTAGTTGCATACACAGCTTGAGCAAGACATTCATCAGCATTTCTGACTACGTTCCTCCATTGAGTCAAAAAAAACTTCTGATTCCAGGAGGACCATGAGCTGTTGCTGTCGATAAGGTGTCTGATTCATCATTTTCACCTCGAATAGAAGTAGAGGGACTTTTGTCAGAGGTTGCTTGTTGTGAGCGCTGAGGGAACTTTATGCACTTGGCCAGATGATTCTGCATCTTTGCATTCTTCACATATGATTTGGCACAGTTTTTGCAAATGTACACAGCTTTTCCTTCTACATTAGCTGCAGTGAAATGTCTCCACACATCAGATAGTTACCATGGCATTTTCCTGTAAAGAAAAAGAAAGAAAAATAATAGTTAAAAAACCCCAAATACAATTCCATGTACATGTTAAGTAGGAAATTATTTAAGCATACTTTGCTGTAGGCTACTATTTACTAGTTAACAAAAAATAATGTATGTCATATAAAATATATTCACCCCACCCAGCATTGTAATCAAAACTTACCAGAAATGTAGTCCTTGGCTCAGACAGTGTAGTAGTGTGGGCTCAATAGTATCTCATTAGTGTGCAAGATCTTGAGAATCAGCTGCACATGTGATGGAAGAATGCACTGTGCATGCAGAGGGTTGCAAAATCCAATTTATTTGGGGATAAGTCTAACTAAAATATACCACAAGACCTAGAATTGCCTTATTTGTATCCCACAAAAAAAGGTTCACTGTTATAAGCTAACTTTTTTTGGATACATTTTTAAGCAAAATTCCCAAAATTCCTGGGCTTAACTTCCCATGGAAAATTTCGGGGAAAGTTTTCGACCCTTTGCAACCCCAGTTGCGACTAAGGATTCTAGCTTTGAAACTCTGTTGCTCTTGTTTTGTAACCCTTCACTCTCATTTCGAACCCTTCTCTTGCGTTCGGAATAGAGGTCGACCGATTAATCGGAATGGCCGATATTAATTAGGGCCGATTTTGAAGTTTTCATAACAATTGGAAATTGGTATTTTTGGACACAGATTTGGCTGATTTAAAAAAAAAAAATGTACACCTTTTATTTAATCTTTATTTAACTAGGCAAATCAGTTAAGATATTACTAGTTTATCTAGCGTGTCCTGCGTTGCATATAATCAATGCGGGTCGTATTGTTGCTCCAATGTGTACCTAACCATGAACATCAATGCTTTTCTTAAAATCAATACACAGAAGTATATATTTTTAAACCTGCATATTTTGCTAAAAGAAAATCCAGGTTAGCAGGCAATATTAACCAGGTGAAATTGTGCCACATCTCTTGCGTTCATTGCACGCAGTCAGTTTATATGCAACAGTTTGGGCCACCTAATTTGCCAGAATTTTACGTAATTATGACATAACATTGAAGGTTGTGCAATAATGTAACAGGTATATTTAGACTAATGGATGCCATCCCTTAGATAAAATATGGAATTTCCGTATTTCACTGAAAGAATAAACTTTGTGTTTTCGAGATGATAGTTTCCGGATTCGACCATATTAATGACCTAAGGCTCGTATTTCTGTGTGTTATTGTGTTATAACTAAGTTTATGATTTGATAGAGAAGTCTGACTGAGCTGTGGTAGGCAGCAGTAGGCTCGTAAGCATTAATTCAAACAGCACTTTCGTGCGTTTTGCCAGCCGCTCTTCGTTGTGCGTCAAGCATTGCGCTGTTTATGACTTCAAGCCTATCAACTCCCAAGATGAGGCTGGTGTAACCGATGTGAAATGGCTAGCTAGTTAGCGGGGTGCGTGCTAATAGCGTTTCAAAGTCACTTGCTCTGAGACTTGGAGTGGTTGTTCCCCTTGCTCTGCATGGGTAACGCTGCTTCGAGGGTGGCTGTTGTCGTTGTGTTCCTGGTTCGAGCCCAGGGAGGAGCGAGGAGAGGGATGGAAGCTATACTTTTACACTGGCAATACTAAAGTGCCTATAAGAACATCCAATCGCCAAAGGTTAATGAAATACAAATGGTATAGAGAGAAATAGTCCTATAATTGCTATAATAACTACAACCTAAAGCTTCTTACCTGGGAATATTGAAGGCTCATGTTAAAACCACCAGCTTTCATATGTTCTCATGTTCTGAGCAAGGATCTTAAACGTTAGCTTTCTTACATAGCACATATTGCACTTTTACTTTCTTCTCCAACACTTTGTTTTTGCATTATTTAAACCAAATTGAACATGTTTCATTATTTATTTGAGGCTAAATTGATTTTATTGATGTATTATATTAAGTTAAAATAAGTGTTCATTCAGTATTGTTGTAATTGTCATTATTACAAATTAAAGTAAATAAAAATCGGCCGATTTAATCGGTATTGTTTTTTTTTGGGGGGGGTCCTCCAATAATCAGTATCGGCGTTGAAAAACCATAATCGGTCGACCTCTAATTTAGAACCGTTGGCTCTCGTCCTCTGACGTCAGACAACTGTATCATCCTCTCTGGTCTCCACCAGCCTGTTGAACAGTTGAAGGTTGAATAAAATCCCTCTCTGCCCACAATAGACTCAGTCAACTGTAAAGAGTCTCACCTATAGCTATCTGTGGTCATGCCTTGCTGTCTCGTCTCTCATACTGACACTGTAGGTTCTACTCAGTCTTTTTGGCTCAGGGCTGTTTCTGTTACACATTTAGGACTGTACACTGACTGACCAATCCCCTCTGTGTTAAGACAGTGGAGGAGTCGATCAGCTACCTCAGCCTGTAAATATTAGAAGTTAACCCTGTAGTGGTTTAGTAAGCCCTGTCATTCTCTAGCTGAAGGATGGACACTATACAGTGTCAGTATGAGAGACGAGACAGCCATGCAGGACCACAGATAGCTATAGGTGAGACTCTTTACAGTTGACTGCGTTGTTGACTGCGTTGTGGGCAGAGAGGAATTTTCTTCAACCTTCTCAGACCCATTTCTATTGGAATAGTTTCCCTGAACCTTCTTGCTACCCTACATTGTCACGGAAGACATGAACATGATTGTTACGCACAGTTCTGTTGTTTTTTGATTTTGTCGTGGCTGATGACTGACTCACCGTGCTGAGCTGCTGTTTTAATTTGTATTCTCTCACACTAGCCCCTCCTTACCTGTCTGCCCTTAATGCTGATAAGGTTAACCTCGATCAGAATATGGAAGGCTAGCCACCAATAATATCACGACTATCTGTCTGTCCCTGTGTTCAGACCGTGACTGTTCCCTGGAGGCTCCACTGTGACGGCAACACTGTGATAACCTTGCACTGGCCTGCTGATATGGGCCCGCTAACACCATTACGCGTGTGTGTGTGTGTGTGTGTCAAGGACATCTACTAGCAGCCAGGCACCTCGTGAATATGTAGAGGCCTCCTTTATCCCTGCTGTTAGTAGTATAAAGACCCTGACTGTCTTGATGATAAATAAATACCACGTGAGCCTTACAATCAAAAATGTGTGTCGGTCCGGCTGGTGGTGTTAGCAGTTGGAAGCTCTGACTAGTGACCGGGCTTTTTCATTCCTCAGTCGGGGAGAGTGACATGTTTTTAGGTCGTCTCACATGACAGCCTACTAGTATGCTACCAGAACTAGTTTAGGATAAGCATTTTGAGATGTAGCCTACCATTAGTGACGGCCCAGTCCCTTAGCTGGCGTGTGTCAGATGCAGGCTAGTGTTTTTACATTCCCCTGTGTGTAATAATGTAATGCAGTAAGGCTGTAGCACTAAGGTCAACGACCTGTAGAAGTCAGACTGCTCTGTTGTTATTTGGCCATTGTGTTGTTTACGCTCAGGTGAATGTGTGAGCAGGAAGACACTGACAAGGCTGTATGATTCTGTGAGTGAGGGGAAATGCTGCCCGTGTGTGTAATATAACGTTGTGTTGGGGATAGCCCGGCCCGGTCCAGTGTGGTTGATAGAAACAGATGGTGTTGATGTTAAAACTGTGTAAGCTGGAAGGATTCAGAGTATTCTGCTGCTAGCTGTGGTGCTTATAGCTAGAATACTGCTGTATTAGTCAACACCATTACCCTGACCCCTGGAAAGGTCAGGACCCATCCACTGTGTGTGTGTGACGGGAACGGGGACGCCATGTTCTGGAATCCTCTAAACATTCCATACATCCATCACATGACCAGTTTTTTTTAACAGACGACAGATACTTGTGTGTGTGTGTGTGTGTGTGTGTGTGTGTGTGTGTGTGTGTGTGTACATGCTTGTGTATTGTGTGGTGTAGTCATATTTAATACAGTACATTGGAGTAGCTTGTAGTCTGTCACTGTTCTGGCTTCTTGTTCATTCTCAGTAGCAGGCAGTAGTAGTAGTAGTGGGTGGCTATGACTCCTCAGACTTACTGGTCTATAGGATTTAGACTAGGTCCTATTGTTACTGTGACAGAGGAGTGGCCATGTTTCAACACATTCTAGAACACTGTTACTATGGTTCCAACACGCTGAGTCATGATCTCTAGGGTAGATTTGGCTGTTATTCTGATTTTCCATACTGTTGCTGTACCATACCAGGTTATACGGTATTACTGGCATTGCACAGAAGGAGTGCTATTTATTTCCAAATATACATGTTTCAAAACATTTAAATACTCAATATTAATTTAATGCGTAGATACACGTCATTGGGTCTAACGGTCGTCATGAGCTGGACTGCGCATGTACAACATTATTTCTGATGACAATGTAACAGAGTCAGTAGGATTGACATCGGCAGGAATCTAGGCTGTGCCTTGACATTAGGACAAAATTAACAACTATGAAATCATTATTAACTTCTCTCAATGACTTCTCAAGCCCCAAACCTCAGTCTGGTCTGCAGCGTTCCTGTAAGTCTTGCAATGTTGAACCTCCGTGTTTAGAAACTCTGTGGTTCTAGTTAGGGATGCACGATATATCGGTGAACATATTGGAATCGGCTGACATTAGCTAAAAATGCCAACATTGGTATCGGCCCGACCGTCTAGTTTAACGCCAATGTTAACCGATATCAAAGCACAGCCATTTTTCCAGCCAAAGATAGGAGTCACAAAAATCAGAAATAGCGATGAAATAAATCACTAATCTTTGATTATTTTCATCAGATGACACTCATAGGACTTCATGTTACACAACACATGTATGTTTTGTTCGATAAAGTTCATATTTATATCCAAAAATCTGTTTACATTGGTGCGTTATGTTCAGTAATGTTTTGCCTCCAAAACATCCGGTGATTTTGCAGAGAGCCAAATCAATTTACAGAGATACTCATCATAAATGTTGATGAAAATACAAGTGTTATGCATGGAATTAAAAATATACTTCTCCTTAATGCAACCGCTGTGTCATATTTCAAAAAAGATTTACGGAAAAAGCACACCATGCAATAATTTGAGTACAGCGCTCAGGCACCAAACCAAGCCATACAGATACCCGCCATGTTGTGGAGTCAACACAAGTCAGAAATAGCATTATAAATATTCACTTACCTTTGATGATCTTCATCGCAATGCACTCCCAGGAATCCTAGTTCCTCAATAGATGTTTGTTTTGTTAGATAAAGTCCATAATTTGTCCAAATACCTCTTTTTTTGCGCGTTTAGTTCACAAAAAGGCTTGCACTTGTTGTTCGCCTATTGAAATTGAACTTTAGCTCATGAAAATAAATAGCAAGCCAGCTACTTAACCTTGTTGCCCTAAGCTAATGCTATAAGCAGCCAGCTAGCTTCATCTGGCTAGTGAGGCTCGACTGGACCGGGTTATGTGTTATGAAGCTAGCCACGATAAGGATTAGGCAAAATAGTGGAATTTGCGGTTTGCCTTCAATGTAAAAAGTATGTGTGTATTTCAGGAAATTGCTTCCTGGATTCCCCCAAGCAGCTGATTAATCGGCTCCGTTGCAGATTGGAGCTCTGATTCCGCCCCCTCATTAGGGGATACAGCTGTCGCCAATTACCGACTCCGTCTGCAGCTTGAAAATCCGGTGTTCCTTTGTCAGGAGAGGGAGCTTCCTGGATGTCCTGTGTTGGTTGTTACTCAGAGACAGTTTTGTTGGAAGTATTTTGTAACCGCTACACAGTGTTTTTGATTATTGAAACTGTTCACTTTAAGTTAGTAATTATTCTGTGTTTGTTCCCAGGGGGGAAGGGGAAGGCACCTTGGGAGTGCTTAGGAAGAGGCCTGCGGCCACATATATACCTGTAGTATGTACTCTGTCTATGCACACTAGGTAAGAACTGGGCGGACCACCCCCTGTATTTTGGTTAGCGCGCCATGTGGCATTAAGGTTAGGTGGTGGGTAGACAGGTAAGGTATGAGAGAGGACTTTTACTTTATTTGCTTTGGTTCCATCTAGCCACTTTTCCCCACATTACCGTGTTAAGGAAATCAGCCACGCTCAAGGTTCTAAACTAAATCATAACCGCCATCGATAAAAGACAGTACTGTGCAGCCATCTTCATCGACCTGGCCAAGGGCCTTCGACTACGTCAATCACTGCATTCTTATTGGCAGACTCAACACCCTTGCCTTCAAATGACTGCCTCGCCTGGTTCACCAACTACTTCTCAGAGTTCAGTGTGTCAAATCGAAGGGCCTGTTGTCCGGACCTCTGGCAGTCTCTATGGGGGTGCCACAGGGTTCAATTCTCGGGCCGACTCTTTTCTCTGTATACATCAATGATATCGCTCTTGATGGTTTAGACTGTAAACTTTTCTTCCAGACTCACATTAAGCATCTCCAATTCAAAATGAATACTATAATCTTCCTATTTCACAACAAAGCAACTAACCCTAACCCTTCACTCATGCTGCCAAGCATACCCTTGCAAAACTGACTATCCTACCGATTCTTGACTTTGGAGATGTCATTTACAAAATAGCCCCTGACACTCTACTCAGCAAACTGGATGTAGTCTATCACAGTGCCATCCGTTGCCATCACCAAAGCCTCATATACCACCCACCACTGTGACCTGTATGCTCTCGTTGGCTGGTCCTCGCTACATATTCGTCGCCAAACCCACTGGCTTCAGGTCATCTATAAGTCTTTGATAGGTAAAGCCCCGCCTTATCTCAGCTCACTGGTCTCCGTAGCAAAACCCACACGTAGCACGCACTCCAGCAGGTATATTTCACTGGTCATCCCCAAAGCCAACACCTACTTTGGCTGCCTTTCCTTCCAGTTCTCTGCTGCCAATAACTGGAACCAATTGCAAAAACCACTGAAGCTGGAGACTTATATCTCCCTCACTAACTGTAAGCATCAACTGTCAGAGCAGCTAACCGATCACTGTACCTGTACATAGCCCATCTGTAAATAGCCCACCTAACTACCTCATCCGCATATTGTCTTTTTCTTTGCTCTTTTGCACCCCAGTGTCTCCACTTGCGCATCATCTGCACATCTATCACTCCAGTGTTTAATTAAGTGTTTTAATTGTTTAATGCTAAATTGTAATTATTTTGCCACTATGGTCTATTTATTGAATTACCTCCTTAATCTCACTACATTTGCACACAGTATATTTAGACTTATCTACTGTGTTATTGACTGTACATTTATTTATCCCATGTGTAACTCTGTTTTTGTCACACTGTTTTGCTTTATCTTGGCCAGGTCGCAGTTGTAAATGAGAACTTGTTCTCAACTGGCCTACCTGGTAAAATTAAGGTGAAAAAAAACAAAACACACACACACCTGTCTCACCCGTATTAAAAAATATATATATATATATTTAACTAGGCAAGTCAGTTAAGAACAAATTCTTATTTTCAATGACAGCCTAGGAACAGTGGGTTAACTGCCTTGCTCAGGGGCAGAACAACATATTTTTTTACCTTGTCCGTGCTGGGATTAGATCTAGCAACCTTTCAGTTACTAGTCCAACGCTCTAACCACTATGCTACCTGCTGCCCCCGTATCACCTCATCTAGCACTCCTGGAACGTTTACCTCTCACAGAAAACTATCAGAATAATGTCAACTAAACAATTAATGTAAACTAAACTAATTTAGAGCCTCTGGAAGACAATCCTCATGCAGAATAGATTTGGGACCAGCTTTAGCTGTTAGCCTGGCTGTCTTTCACGTAGCCTGAAGAATCTCTCAGATGTAGGCTAATCACCTGAGGTAATGAATTAACTCACTGTAGGCTGTTAGCCTGGCTGTCTTTCAAGTAGCCTGAAGAATCTGTCAGATGTAGGCTAATCACCCTAGGTAATGAATTAACTCATTGTAGGTTGTTAGCATGTATGATATGTGCCAGTATTGGCTGGAGACTGGGTTACGTAGACGGTCTGCTAGCATTAGCTTGCTAGTGTTCGCCTGTACTGTAGGCTGTGTGAGACGAGGTCGGAATGCAGGGAGAACGCTAGGATAGCATTAGCAGTTTGTTAGCTTGAGACTGGGTCACAGGTTGCAAAGCTAGACATAGCATTAGCAGTTAGCTTGTTAGCGTGAGCCTGTAAACTGTATGAGACTGGGTTAGGATGCAGTGAGAGAGCTAACGCCATTAGCGGTGAGGTCAGCAGTTAGAATTTCTTTGTTTCCTGCTCTGACAATACCAGGAAACCTGTAGATGAGGAACTCTCTATCTCTCTCCCCCCTATTTCTCTCTCTATCACATTCCATCTGGCTTTCTTTAGTGTTATGTAGCTAAAATGTGATATTGTTGCTGATTTGTTACTATACGTGAACCCACTCCCCGCTCTCCTGTGCTCACTCACTCTCTTGATCTCTCACTCTCTCGATCTCTCTCTCTCTCTCTCTCTCTCTCTCACGCACGCTCTCATTTCAAAGGGCTGCATTGTCATGGGAAACATGTTTACATTGCCAAAGCAAGTGAAATAGCTAATAAACAAAAGTGAATTAGTGTCTTTGTGTCTCTCTGTAGGCCAGTCTGTCTGTGTGGGGATGGGGGGGTCTAGGAGTGGTGCTGTTCCTTATCACTTTTGGACCCTTCGCTGTCTTCTACCTGGCCTTCTATATTTTCTGCTTCGTAGGAGGGTGAGTGTGTACAACGAGTTTTTCAGTTATGAAGTCATTTATAGATGTGTTCATATGAAATGGGATGTCTTTGTTGTCTAAAAATCTGGTTTACTTGTTCTCTCCTTTCCTCCCTCTCTTCGCCCTCACCCTCCCTCTCTTCGCCCTCACCCTCCCTCTCTTCGCCCTCACCCTCCCTCTCTTCGCCCTCACCCTCCCTCTCTTCACCCTCACCCTCTCTCTCTTCGCCCCTCTCTTCACCCTCACCCTCCCTCTTTTCGCCCCTCTCTTCGCCCTCACCCTCCCTCTTTTCGCCCTCACCCTCCCTCTCTTTGCCCTCACCCTCCCTCTCTTTGCCCTCACCCTCCCTCTCTTCGCCCCTGTCTTCGCCCTCACCCTCCATCTCTTCGCCCTCACCCTCCCTCTCTTCGCCCCTGTCCTCGCCCTCACCCTCCCTCTCTTCGCCCCTGTCCTCGCCCTCGCCCTCACCCTCCCTCTTACCCTCCCTGTCCTCGCCCTCACCCTCCCTCTTACCCTCCCTCTCTTCGCCCTCACCCTCCCTCCCTCTCTTCGCCCTCACCCTCCCTCCCTCTCTTCGCCCTCACCCTCCCTCCCTCTCTTCGCCCTCACCCTCCCTCCCTCTCTTCGCCCTCACCCTCCCTCCCTCTCTTCGCCCTCACCCTCCCTCCCTCTCTTTGCCCTCACCCTCCCTCCCTCTCTTTGCCCTCACCCTCCCTCCCTCTCTTTGCCCTCAATCTCCCTCCCTCTCTTCGCCCTCACCCTCCCTCCCTCTCTTCGCCCTCACCCTCCCTCCCTCTCTTCGCCCTCACCCTCCCTCCCTCTCTTCGCCCCTGTCCTCGCCCTCACCCTCCCTTCGCCCTCACCCTCCCTCTCTTCGCCCCTGTCTTCGCCCTCACCCTTCCTTCGCCCTCACCCTCCCTCTCTCCGCCCCTGTCCTCGCCCTCACCCTCCCTCTCTCTTCACCTTCTCTCTTCTCCTCACCTCCTCTCTTCTCCTCTCTTCTCCTCTCTTCTCCTCTCTCTCCTCTCTTCTCCTCACCTCTCTCCTCACCTCTCTCCTCACCTCTCTCCTCACCTCTCTCCTCACCTCCTCCTCACCTCTCTCCTCACCTCTCCCTCACCCTCTCCTCACCTCTCTCCTCACCTCTCTCCTCACCTCTCTCCTCACCTCTCTCCTGTCCTCTCTCCTCACCTCTCCCTCACCTCTCTCCTCACCTCTCTCCTCACCTCTCTCCTCACCTCTCCTCTCTCTCCTCTCTCTCTCTCTCTCCTCTCCTCTCTCTCTCTCTCCTCTCTCCTCCTCTCTCTCTCTCCTCTCTCCTCTCCTCTCTCTCCTCTCTCCTCTCCTCTCCTCTCTCCTCTCTCCCTCTCTCCTCCTCTCCTCTCCTCTCTCCTCTCCTCTCCTCTCCTCTCCTCTCTCCTCTCTCTCTCTCCTCTCCTCCTCTCTCCTCCTCTCTCCTCTCCTCTCTCCTCTCCTCTCCCCGTCACCTTTCCCCCCTTCTCTCCTCACCAGTGGTTTTGCGGTCACTCTGTTGTTTGGGAAAACCAACTCAGAGAGACATCTAGAGAGGTGTGAACACTCCTATCTTCCGGCCATGCACACGGGTATACTGAAGGTAGGACACACACACACACACACACACACACACACACACACACACACACACACACACACACACACACACACACACACACACACACACACACACACACACACACACACACACACACACACACACACACACACACACACACACACACACACACACACACACACACACACACACACACACACACACACACACACACACACACACACACACACACACACACACACACACACACACACACACACACACACACACACACACACACACACACACACACACACACACACAGGTATACTGAACACACACACACACACACACACACACAGGTATACTGAAGGTAGGATCCACACACACACACACACGGGTATACTGAAGGTAGGATCCACACACACACGGGTATACTGAAGGTAGGATCCACACGCGCATACACACACACATAACTATCCCTTCTCCCTCTCTCCCCTCACCCAGACATTGGATGAGATGAGACTGGAGCCGAAGCCTATACAGATAGACAGGAGACTGACTGGCTCCAACTACATAGACGAGCCTCTTCAACAGGTTAGTGACTCAACAGAAGGATGAAGAATGGGTGTGTGAAACCAAACAGTGAGGGAGCACAGTGATGACAAGGCCAGATGAGTTACTTTCTGCTTACTAGCTGCTTCTTCTTCTCTATCCGACTATGACCAAGTTGGATAGAGGGTTGACTTTGCGCTTACTAGCTTCTTCTTCTCTATCCGACTATGACCAAGTTGGATAGAGGGTTGACTTTGTGCTTACTAGCTTCTTCTTCTTCTCTATCCGACTATGACCAAGTTGGATAGAGGGTTGACTTTGTGCTTACTAGCTTCTTCTTCTTCTCTATCCGACTATGACCAAGTTGGATAGAGGGTTGACTTTGTGCTTACTAGCTTCTTCTTCTTCTCTATCCGACTATGACCAAGTTGGATAGAGGGTTGACTTTGTGCTTACTAGCTTCTTCTTCTTCTCTATCTGACTATGACCAAGTTGGATAGAGGATTGACTTTGTGCTTACTAGCTTCTTCTTCTTCTCTATCCGACTGACCAAGTTGGATAGAGGGTTGACTTTCTGCTTACTAGCTTCTTCTTCTTCTCTATCTGACTATGACCAAGTTGGATAGAGGGTTGACTTTCTGCTTACTAGCTTCTTCTTCTTCTCTATCTGACTATGACCAAGTTGGATAGAGGGTTGACTTTGTGCTTACTAGCTTCTTCTTCTTCTCTATCCGACTATGACCAAGTTGGATAGAGGGTTGACTTTGTGCTTACTAGCTTCTTCTTCTTCTCTATCCGACTATGACCAAGTTGGATAGAGGGTTGACTTTGTGCTTACTAGCTTCTTCTTCTTCTTCTCTATCCGACTATGACCAAGTTGGATAGAGGGTCGACTTTGTGCTTACTAGCTTCTTCTTCTTCTCTATCCGACTATGACCAAGTTGGATAGAGGGTCGACTTTGTGCTTACTAGCTTCTTCTTCTTCTCTATCCGACTATGACCAAGTTGGATAGAGGGTTGACTTTGTGCTTACGTCTGTCATTTCCGTTCTTGTAGATTGATTGTTCTAAAAACATGATTTGGTCATCGTTAGTAGCCTATGCGTTACGCTGATACCGGCTATTAAAGTAACTGGCCTGTCCCTGTTTCATTATCGGCTGCTGACTCTCACTCCTTCTCCCCACTGTGACATAGGGGAGGGAGAGATGCATTCTGACAAGCACAAGCATAGGACTGTTTCTGAAAATGACCTTTTTCAATGCAAAAATTAAATCAAGTGCAAAGGGGGTCAATGCAGATAGTCCGGCTAACTATTTGGTTAACTATTTAATATTGTTATGGCTTGAGGGTAGAATCTGTTCAGGGTCCTGTTGGTTCCAGACTTGGTGCAGCGGTACCTCTTGCCGTGCGGTAGCAGAGAGAACAGTCTATGACTTGGGGTGGCTGGAGTCCACACTGCCTGCTATAGAGGTCCTGGATGGCAGGGAGCTCGGCCCCAGTGATGTACTGGGCCGTACACACTAGGCTGTTCTCTAGCACCTTGTGGTCAGATACCAAGCAGTTGCCATACCAAGCGACGATGCAGCCTGTCAAGATGCTCTCAATGGTGCAGCTGTAGAACTTTTTGAGGATTTGAGGTCTCATTCCAAATCTCTTCAGTGGTGTTGTTTTGCCCTCTTCACGATTGTGTTGGTGTGTGTGTGTGTGTGTGTGTGTGGACCATGCTAATTCAATAGTAACATACAAAGGAACGTGAAGTTCTCAACCTGCTCCACCACAGTCCCATCGATGTGGGTGGAGGTGTGCTTGGCCCTCCGTTTCCTGTAGTCCACGATCAGCTTCTTTGTCTTGCTGACGTTGAGGGAAAGGTTGTTGTCTTGGCACCACACTTTTTGTAAATCTGTTCCCAAGTATTCCTATGCATAATAGAGATGTGATTGTATACAAATGTAAGCAAGGTGTGAAATGATTGTTTTAGTCATCTGTTTGGGCTTCTTGCGGTCAATTTGCAGTTTACAAATTATAAGTATGTTCCGGCCCAGAAAATAAAACTGTCTGCGGCTGATAAGTTGATGATCCCTGCTATAGGCTTTCTCATCATCGATGGTGATCAGGCATACCACCGTCGTTTCGTCAGCAAACTTAATGATGGTGTTGGGAGTCGTGCGTGGCCACGCGGTCCTGGGTGAACAAGGAATACAGGAGGGGACTAAGCACACACCCCTGAGGTGCCCCTGTGTTGAGGGTCAATGTGGCTGTGTTGTTGCCTACCCTCACCACCTGGGCGAGTCCTGTCAGGAAGTCCAGGATCCAGTTGCAGAGGGAGGTGTTTAGTCCCAGGGACCGGAGCTTAGTGATGGAAGGCACTATGGTGTTGAACACTGAGCTGTAGTCAATGAACAGCATTTTCACATAGGTGTTCCTCTTATCCAGGTGGGAGAGAGCAGTGTGGACTACAATAAAGATTGTGTTATCTGTGGATCTGTTGGGGCTGTATGCAAATATGAGTGGGTCCAGGGTGTCTGAGATGGTGTTATGAGCCATGACCAGCCTTTCAAAGCACTTGCTGGCTACAGATGTGAGTGCTACGGGGCGATAGTCATTTAGACAGGTTACCTTGGCGTTATTGGGCACAGGGTCTGTGGTGGTCTACTTGAAACTTAGTTATTACAGACGGGTTCAGGGAGAGGTTGAAAATGTCAGTGAATACACTTACCAGCTGATTAGTGCATGTCCTGAGTACATGTCCTGGTAATCCATCTGTCTTCGCGTCTGTTAAGCTGTTTAAATGTTTTACTCGCATCGGCTACAGAGAGTGCGATCACACAGTTTTCCAGAACAGCTGGTGCTCTCATGCATGGTTCATTTTTGCTTGCCTTGAAGTGAGCATAGAAGGCATTAGGCTCATTTTGTAGGCTCGTGTCACTGGGCAGCTTCCAGCTCGGTTTCTCTTTGTAATCCCTGATAGTTCGCAAACCCTGCCACGTCCGACAATTGTCAGAGCCAGCGTAGTAGGATTCAGTCTTAGTCCTGTATTGATGCTTTGCCTGTTTGATGGTTCGTCGGAGGTCATAGTGGGATTTCTTATACGCATCCAGATTAGTATCCCACTCCTTGAAAGTGGTAGCTCTATCCCAGGGCTGCCCAACCCTCTTCCTGGAGATCTACTGTCCTGTAGGTTTTCAGTCCAACCCTAATTTAGCATATCTGATTCAGCTAGTTAAGGTCTTGTTGAGTAGCTAATTAGTAAAATCAGGTGTGTTAAATTAGGGTTTGACTGAAAACCCACAGGATGGTAGTTCTCCAGCCAGAGGGTTGGGCAACTCTGCCTCAGCGTAGAGCTCAGTGCGGATGTTGCCTTTAATCCATGACCTCTGGTTGGGATATGTACGTACGGTCACTGTGGGAACGACGTCGTGGATGCACATATTAATTAAGCCGGTGACTGATGTGGTGAACTCCTCAATGTTATCAGATGAATCCCGGAACATATTCCAGTCTGTGCTAGTGAAACAATCCTGTAGCTTAGCAACCGCTTCATCGGACCACTTCCGTATTGAGCGCATCATTGGTACTTCCTGTTTTTGATTTTTAAGCCGTAATCAGGAGGATAGAGTTATGGTCAGATTTGCCAAAGGGAATGCGAGGGAGAGCCTTGTATGGGTTTCTGTGTGTGGAGTAAAGGTGATCTAGAGTTTTATGGCCTATACTTGGTGACAAGCTGGTAAAACGGATTTCAGTTTCCCTGCCTTAAAATCACCGGCCACGAGAAGTGTGTGGGTTAGATATACAGTTTTATTATAGATAGGTTAGAAATACAGTTCCATTTAGCCTGCTTTCTAAAACCTAGTGTTTCCCTTCCCCTTTAAGGCCTCATAGATGGGTTAGCTGACAATGTCACAAATGATGTGCCCACTTCCATGGGGCAGAAGTCAGCGTGTTGTTGTGATTCTGGATTGCCAGATTGCTAGCAAGAATGACAAGAAACAGGACATGTGGGGAATCGTGACTCATTTCAACTAGTTTCATCTTGTTCTAGATACAATGTCTAGTTTTACTACTGATTTCATGTCAATGCTAACATGGCAAAATGTTGCTGTAACGGTCTATTTCAGAGACAAAAAGTGCTAATTCAGCACATTTATTCATGTTTTCAATAAACAATGGAGACAAAATATAGCTTACATGTTGTCAAGTCTACCAACCTGACTGTTTTGCCCCATAGTTGCGCATGTGTCGGATGTGTTGATAAACAACCAACCCGTCTATACAGCTCGTTTAGTGCCTGCATCTGCTTGTGATAATAAATGGACCGGTACAAATATATATATATAGCTGTAAACTCTCTTGGTAAATCGTATGGTCTGCAGCTTATCAGGTATTATGGCAAGCAAAAACTTGAGACTTCCTTAACATTAGAGGTTGTGCACCAGCTGCTCTTAACGAAGAAACACCCCTCCCCACTTAGTCTTACCCGAGGCTGCTGTCTAGTTGAGACCATGCATGAAGAAACACCCCTCCCCACTTAGTCTTACCCGAGGCTGCTGTCTGGTTGAGACCATGCATGAAGAAACACCCCTCCCCACTTAGTCTTACCCGAGGCTGCTGTCTGGTTGAGACCATGCATGAAGAAACAAACAGGCCCCTGAGACCCCCACCCCTTAGTTTTACCCGAGGCTGCTGTCTGGTTGAGACCATGCATGAAGAAACACCCCTCCCCACTTAGTTTTACCCGAGGCTGCTGTCTGGTTGAGACCATGCATGAAGAAACACCCCTCCCCACTAGTCTTACCTGAGGCTGCTGTCTGGTTGAGACCATGCACGAAGAAACGGGTATATATTATCCCATGTTCTTGTTCAGCCAAGACTACGAGAATCACAGAATATTACAGTTCTTCAGGTCCCGTTGATAGGATAGTCTTGGGAGTCTTTGAGTCCTGGGGATTAGGGCATGGTCTGGAGTAAGCAGAATGTCCAGGGCTGCCCACTCGTTGAAGTAGACATCTTCGAGGTTCGTGATCACTGTTCTGATGTCCAGAAGCCTTTTTCGGTCATAGGAAGTGATGGCGGAGACATTTTAAAGATTTATAACTTTCAGAATAGAGCCGGTATGGTTTGAGTTGGCATCATATAATGCAAAATTAATCATACCGGCTGTATTTCTGTATTTTGAAGGCTAAATATATTTGAAACTTGATTGCTGACATGCAAAACATTTTGGGACTATATCAACAATGGACTAATGAAACAAATACCAAAAGATAGTGTTTGTTTGGAGTTTTCCTTTTATAAGATGAGCATCAAAGAAACACACAAAATAGTTGAATTTATCAGGAGTCCGTAAAACAGCATCTACAGTGAGCACCATGATTTATTGGACAGTGACCATATTTTTGTTATTTTGGTTCTGCACTCTAGCACTTTGAGTTTGGAAGGATACAATGGCAATGAAGTTATGAGCTTCTGTAACTTCTAAACGGTTCATCCGATATGTATGAAAATACCCTCAAATGAAAGCTGACAGTCTGCACTTCAGCCTAATTGTCATTGTATCCTTCCAAACTCAAAGTGCTAGAGTACAGAACCAAAATAACAAAAAAATGGTCACTGTCCAATGAATTATGGTGCTCACTGTAGATGGAATTATTTCCTCGTATCGCTCAGCTCTAGTACAATGAACATGGAGTTCTCAGCAACAATAAGGACTGGCCTGTTTCTCACTCTTTCTCTCTCACACTCTCTCTCCCTCCCTCTCTCTCTCTCCCTCCCTCTCTCCCCCCCTCTCTCCCCCTCTCTCTCCCCCCCTCTCTCTCACCCCCTCTCTCTCCCCCTCTCTCTCTCCCCCTCTCTCTCTCCCTCTCTCTCTCTCTCCCTCCCCCTCTCTCTCCAGGTCATCCAGTTTGCTTTGAGAGATTATATCCAGTACTGGTATTACACTCTGAGTGAGGATGATTCTTTTCTGCTGGAAATCAGCCAGACGGTCCAGAATGCTCTGGTACAGTTCTCCACACGGTAATATTCTATTACAACTACATTACTGCTTTATACCTACTCTATTACTGCATTATACCTACTCTATTACTGCATTATAACTAGTCTATTACCATTATAACTAGTCTATTACTGCATTATAACTAGTCTATTACTATTCTAACTAGTTTAACTAGGCTATTACGGCTTTATGTAGTCTATTACCACTCTACTGCATTATAACTAGTCTATTACCATTATAACTAGTCTATTACCATTATAACTAGTCTATTTCTTTAACTAGGCTATTACGGCTTTATGTAGTCTATTACCACTCTACTGCATTATAACTAGTCTATTACCATTATAACTAGTCTATTACCATTATAACTAGTCTATTACTATTCTAACTAGTTTAACTAGGCTAATTCGGCTTTATGTAGTCTATTACCACTCTACTGCATTATAACTAGTCTATTACCATTATAACTAGTCTATTACAATTATAACTAGTCTATTACCATTATAACTAGTCTATTTCTTTAACTAGGCTATTAGGGCTTTATGTAGTCTATTACCATTATAACTAGTCTATTACCATTATAACTAGTCTATTACTATTCTAACTAGTTTAACTAGGCTATTACGTCTTTATGTAGTCTATTACCACTCTACTGCATTATAACTAGTCTATTACCATTATAACTAGTCTATTACCATTATAACTAGTCTATTACCATTATAACTAGTTTAACTAGGCTATTACGGCTTTATGTAGTCTATTACCACTCTACTGCATTATAACTAGTCTATTACCATTATAACTAGTCTATTACCATTATAACTAGTCTATTTCTTTAACTAGGCTATTAGGGCTTTATGTAGTCTATTACCGCTCTACTGCATTATAACTAGTCTATTACCATTATAACTAGTCTATTACCATTATAACTAGTCTATTTCTTTAACTAGGCTATTAGGGCTTTATGTAGTCTATTACCACTCTACTGCATTATAACTAGTCTATTACCATTATAACTAGTCTATTACCATTATAACTAGTCTATTACCATTATAACTAGTCTATTTCTTTAACTAGGCTATTAGGGCTTTATGTAGTCTATTACCACTCTACTGCATTATAACTAGTCTATTACCATTATAACTAGTCTATTACCATTATAACTAGTCTATTACCATTATAACTAGTCTATTTCTTTAACTAGGCTATTAGGACTTTATGTAGTCTATTACCATTATAACTAGTCTATTACCATTATAACTAGTCTATTACTATTCTAACTAGTTTAACTAGGCTATTACGGCTTTATGTAGTCTATTACCACTCTACTGCATTATAACTAGTCTATTACCATTATAACTAGTCTATTACCATTATAACTAGTCTATTACCATTCTAACTAGTTTAACTAGGCTATTACGGCTTTATGTAGTCTATTACCACTCTACTGCATTATAACTAGTCTATTACCATTATAACTAGTCTATTACCATTATAACTAGTCTATTACCATTATAACTAGTCTATTTCTTTAACTAGGCTATTAGGGCTTTATGTAGTCTATTACCACTCTACTGCATTATAACTAGTCTATTACCATTATAACTAGTCTATTACCATTATAACTAGTCTATTTCTTTAACTAGGCTATTAGGGCTTTATGTAGTCTATTACCACTCTACTGCATTATAACTAGTCTATTACCATTATAACTAGTCTATTACCATTATAACTAGTCTATTACCATTATAACTAGTCTATTTCTTTAACTAGGCTATTAGGGCTTTATGTAGTCTATTACCACTCTACTGCATTATAACTAGTCTATTACCATTATAACTAGTCTATTACCATTATAACTAGTCTATTACCATTATAACTAGTCTATTACCATTATAACTAGTCTATTACCATTATAACTAGTCTATTTCTTTAACTAGGCTATTAGGGCTTTATGTAGTCTATTACCACTCTACTGCATTATAACTAGTCTATTACCATTATAACTAGTCTATTACCATTATAACTAGTCTATTACCATTATAACTAGTCTATTTCTTTAACTAGGCTATTAGGGCTTTATGTAGTCTATTACCACTCTACTGCATTATAACTAGTCTATTACCATTATAACTAGTCTATTTCTTTAACTAGGCTATTAGGGCTTTATGTAGTCTATTACCACTCTACTGCATTATAACTAGTCTATTACCATTATAACTAGTCTATTACCATTATAACTAGTCTATTTCTTTAACTAGGCTATTAGGGCTTTATGTAGTCTATTACCACTCTGCTGCATTATAACTAGTCTATTACCATTATAACTAGTCTATTACCATTATAACTAGTCTATTACCATTCTAACTAGTTTAACTAGGCTATTACGGCTTTATGTAGTCTATTACCACTCTACTGCATTATAACTAGTCTATTACCATTATAACTAGTCTATTACCATTATAACTAGTCTATTACCATTATAACTAGTCTATTTCTTTAACTAGGCTATTAGGGCTTTATGTAGTCTATTACCACTCTACTGCATTATAACTAGTCTATTACCATTATAACTAGTCTATTACCATTATAACTAGTCTATTACCATTATAACTAGTCTATTACCATTATAACTAGTCTATTACCATTATAACTAGTCTATTACCATTATAACTAGTCTTACCATTATAACTAGTCTTACTATTATAACTAGTCTATTACCACTCTACTGCATTATAACTAGTCTATTACCATTATAACTAGTCTATTACCATTATAACTAGTCTATTACCATTATAACTAGTCTATTACTATTATAACTAGTCTATTACCACTCTGCTGCATTATAACTAGTCTATTACCATTATAACTAGTCTATTACCATTATAACTAGTCTATTACCATTATAACTAGTCTATTACCATTATAACTAGTCTATTACCATTATAACTAGTCTATTACCATTATAACTAGTCTATTACCACTCTGCTGCATTATAACTAGTCTATTACCATTATGCTGCATTATAACTAGTCTATTACCATTATAACTAGTCTATTACCATTATAACTAGTCTATTACCATTATAACTAGTCTATTACCATTATAACTAGTCTATTACCATTATAACTAGTCTTACCATTATAACTAGTCTTACTATTATAACTAGTCTATTACCACTCTACTGCATTATAACTAGTCTATTACCATTATAACTAGTCTATTACCATTATAACTAGTCTATTACCATTATAACTAGTCTATTACTATTATAACTAGTCTATTACCACTCTGCTGCATTATAACTAGTCTATTACCATTATAACTAGTCTATTACCATTATAACTAGTCTATTACCATTATAACTAGTCTATTACCATTATAACTAGTCTATTACCATTATAACTAGTCTATTACCATTATAACTAGTCTATTACCATTATAACTAGTCTATTACCATTATAACTAGTCTATTACCATTATAACTAGTCTATTACCATTATAACTAGTCTATTACCATTATAACTAGTCTATTACCATTATAACTAGTCTATTACCATTATAACTAGTCTATTACCACTCTGCTGCATTATAACTAGTCTATTACCATTATGCTGCATTATAACTAGTCTATTACCATTATAACTAGTCTATTACCATTATAACTAGTCTATTACCATTATAACTAGTCTATTACCATTATAACTAGTCTATTACCATTATAACTAGTCTATTACCATTATAACTAGTCTATTACCATTATAACTAGTCTATTACCACTCTGCTGCATTATAAGTATACTACTCAATTACAGCTATTACTGTGGCGGCAGGTAGCCTAGTGGTTAGAGCGTGGACTAGTAACCGAAAGGTTGCAAGTTCGAATCCCCGAGCTGACAAGGTACAAACCTGTCGTTCTGCCCCTGAACAAGGCAGTTAACCCACTGTTCCAAGGCCGTTATAGAAAATAGTTCTTAACTGACTTGCCTAGTTAAATAAATATTAAAAAAGAAATAGTCTATTACTGCTCTATAACTACTCTACTACTCAATTACGGCTTTAACTGGTCTTACTACTCTAACTCGTTGTACTACTCTAACTAGTCTATTACTGCTTTATAAGTAGTCTATTGCTACTCTACTGCATAAGTAGTCTAATACTCAAGTATGGCTTTAACTACTCTATTACTACTCTATAACTAGTCTATTACTGCTCTATAATTAGTCTATTACTGCTTTAAAACTAGTCTATTACTGCTTTAAAACTAGTCTATTACTGCTTTAAAACTAGTCTATTACTGCTTTAAAACTAGTCTATTACTGCTTTAAAACTAGTCTATTACTGCTTTAAAACTAGTCTATTACTGCTTTAAAACTAGTCTATTACTGCTTTAAAACTAGTCTATTACTACTCTATAACTTGTCTATTACTACTCTAACTTGTCTATTACTACTCTAACTTGTCTATTACTACTCTAACTAGTCTACTGCTTTATAACTAGTCTATTACTACTCTAACTAGTCTATTAATACTCTACTGCATTAGTAGTCTAATACTCAAGGACGGCTTTAACTAGTCTACTGCTTTATGTATTCTATTACTACTCTACTGCATTAAGTAGTCTACTGCTTTATGTATTCTATTACTACTCTACTGCATTAAGTAGTCTACTACTTTATGTATTCTATTACTACTCTACTGCATTAAGTAGTCTACTACTTTATGTATTCTATTACTACTCTACTGCATTAAGTAGTCTACTACTTTATGTATTCTATTACTACTCTACTGCATTAAGTAGTCTACTACTTTATGTATTCTATTACTACTCTACTGCATTAAGTAGTCTACTACTTTATGTATTCTATTACTACTCTACAGGTCTAAAGAGGTGGACTGGCAGCCTTATTTGACCACCACACTGTTATACAGGTCTAAAGAGGTGGACTGGCAGCCTTATTTGACCACCACACTGTTATACAGGTCTAAAGAGGTGGACTGGCAGCCTTATTTGACCACCACACTGTTATACAGGTCTAAAGAGGTGGACTGGCAGCCTTATTTGACCACCACACTGTTATACAGGTCTAAAGAGGTGGACTGGCAGCCTTATTTGACCACCACACTGTTATACAGGTCTAAAGAGGTGGACTGGCAGCCTTATTTGACCACCACACTGTTATACAGGTCTAAAGAGGTGGACTGGCAGCCTTATTTGACCACCACACTGTTATACAGGTCTAAAGAGGTGGACTGGCAGCCTTATTTGACCACCACACTGTTATACAGGTCTAAAGAGGTGGACTGGCAGCCTTATTTGACCACCACACTGTTATACAGGTCTAAAGAGGTGGACTGGCAGCCTTATTTGACCACCACACTGTTATACAGGTCTAAAGAGGTGGACTGGCAGCCTTATTTGACCACCACACTGTTATACAGGTCTAAAGAGGTGGACTGGCAGCCTTATTTGACCACCACACTGTTATACAGGTCTAAAGAGGTGGACTGGCAGCCTTATTTGACCACCACACTGTTATACAGGTCTAAAGAGGTGGACTGGCAGCCTTATTTGACCACCACACTGTTATACAGATCTAAAGAGGTGGACTGGCAGCCTTATTTGACCACCACACTGTTATACAGGTCTAAAGAGGTGGACTGGCAGCCTTATTTGACCACCACACTGTTATACAGGTCTAAAGAGGTGGACTGGCAGCCTTATTTGACCACCACACTGTTATACAGGTCTAAAGAGGTGGACTGGCAGCCTTATTTGACCACCACACTGTTATACAGGTCTAAAGAGGTGGACTGGCAGCCTTATTTGACCACCACACTGTTATACAGGTCTAAAGAGGTGGACTGGCAGCCTTATTTGACCACCACACTGTTATACAGGTCTAAAGAGGTGGACTGGCAGCCTTATTTGACCACCACACTGTTATACAGGTCTAAAGAGGTGGACTGGCAGCCTTATTTGACCACCACACTGTTATACAGGTCTAAAGAGGTGGACTGGCAGCCTTATTTGACCACCACACTGTTATACAGGTCTAAAGAGGTGGACTGGCAGCCTTATTTGACCACCACACTGTTATACAGGTCTAAAGAGGTGGACTGGCAGCCTTATTTGACCACCACACTGTTATACAGGTCTAAAGAGGTGGACTGGCAGCCTTATTTGACCACCACACTGTTATACAGGTCTAAAGAGGTGGACTGGCAGCCTTATTTGACCACCACACTGTTATACAGGTCTAAAGAGGTGGACTGGCAGCCTTATTTGACCACCACACTGTTATACAGGTCTAAAGAGGTGGACTGGCAGCCTTATTTGACCACCACACTGTTATACAGGTCTAAAGAGGTGGACTGGCAGCCTTATTTGACCACCACACTGTTATACAGGTCTAAAGAGGTGGACTGGCAGCCTTATTTGACCACCACACTGTTATACAGGTCTAAAGAGGTGGACTGGCAGCCTTATTTGACCACCACACTGTTATACAGGTCTAAAGAGGTGGACTGGCAGCCTTATTTGACCACCACACTGTTATACAGGTCTAAAGAGGTGGACTGGCAGCCTTATTTGACCACCAGACTGGTGGATGACTTTGCTACTCACCTTCGAGTCTTCAGAAAGGCCCAAGACAGACTGGAGGACAGTAAACAGAGTAAGGACACACACACACTCGCTTTCTCTCTCAGACCTGATGATGGTTATTACGAAGATGTCGTGGATGATTGTGAATATGGTGATGTTTACGATTGTGATGATGAGGATGATGATGATGATGTGGTGTGTTTCTAGGGGACTTGTCGGAGGAGATGGTGGAGTCATTCTTTGAGGCGGAGGTGGAGATGGAGAGGAACATCTGTAGAGACGTGGTCTGCACCTCCCTGAAGGATGAAGAAGGTACACACACACACCCGGAAGAACGAGGGAGGTTCACACGTTGCACCTCGTCAAGGCATTTGGAACTCCTTTGAGCCTCCAGCGTGTGTTTTTAAATAGAAAGAAAAAGTTTAACACTATATATTCGCCAGTAATTTAATCGGTAAACCTCATTGTCTTACGTCAGATTGCAGACGGCGTCGTGCTGTGATCTGGCTGATAACTTGCAAACACTCATGGGATAGATTAAAAAACTAGTTTGGCTGCACTACGCTGTCATAAATTGCGAAAATGTTACCAAGGTGAGTCAGAGTTAATCTTACCAAAAGCTATAAACGGTAGCTAATTTTGACATTTTCTTGAACTCTTAACTACCTAATTCTACATCTATCTAGGCAGTATTGTGGTTGTAGAATCAGTATTATGTTTATTCGTATTTTGAAATGTGCACCAATTGGCTAGCTAGCTATTTTTCTTGTTAGCTGAGCCAGTCTCCGTACGAAACAAAAGCGATGCTAACCAAACACCAGTTCACACACTCCATGCTGAATAAATACTCCCTCAAGGTAGCTAGCTAGTGTAGTATGATTCTAGCTACAGCACAATTCATGTTTCTATGATAAGACAGTTGCTGTTCTGCCCTGTTTAGTGCACCGAGTTCCGCAGCAGCTGACTATGCTAGCTGCGACCTCGCGTTGGCCAAATGTTACAACGTAGCGAGTCACCAGTGCCAGCTATCAGAGTCAGATACATACCGATTTCTGAGGACAACTCTATAACTTTGGTGCATTACTCCATCATCAGCAAGCTGGCAGACTAGCTGCAGTAATGTCTATTCAGACAAACTCTGGGCTGCTAACTGGGAACAAGTTTGCTCTACTGATCGAACATGGTTTAGAAGCCCCCTAGCCAGTAGGTCAGTCTGATATAACATGGTTTAGCAGCCCCCTGGCCAGTAGGTCAGTCTGACCGAACATGGTTTAGCTGCCCCCTAGCCAGTAGGTCAGTCTGACCGAACATGGTTTAGAAGCCCCCCTAGCCAGTAGGTCAGTCTGATATAACATGGTTTAGAAGCCCCCCTAGCCAGTAGGTCAGTCTGATATAACATGGTTTGCCGTAGCAGCCCCTAGCCAGTGGGTCAGTCTGATATAACATGGTTTGCCGTAGCAGCCCCTAGCCAGTGGGTCAGTCTGATATAACATGGTTTGCCGTAGCAGCCCCTAGCCAGTGGGTCAGTCTGATATAACATGGTTTGCCGTAGCAGCCCCTAGCCAGTGGGTCAGTCTGCCGGTGTTCCATAGTTATGGTAGTCCTGCGAACTAGTGTTAGGCAGATTACCAACATTTTTATTTTTTTTAGGTATGAGTTCCACAATTTGCTAGACAGATGGCTCCTGGAGACGCTTGTTCAGTTAGAATGACACCATCGGACGAAAGACAATGGGGGTAAACCTCATAACCAACCATTGGCATCGCGGTGCCTTCTTCAGGGTCAACCAAAACGTTAGTTATGATGTTTACCCCATTTTAATTGTTGGGAGCATATATAAAGTGTGTAACTTCTCCAGTTTTCTCTCCGCTAGTCAGCACCTCTACTAAAACATGTTGCTGTGTGTCAGTTTCAGGTTTTTACCTCTGTGTGGGTTTATCGTAAGGTTCACATTCAGATACTGACTTCTCTGTGTGCCTGTGTCTGTCTCTGTGTGTCTGTCTCTGTGTGTCTGTCTCTGTGTGTCTGTCTCTGTGTGTCTGTCTCTGTGTCTGTTTCTGTCTCTGTGTTTCTGTCTCTGTGTGTCTGTCTCTGTGTGTCTGTCTCTGTGTGTCTGTCTCTGTGTGTCTGTCTCTGTGTGTCTGTCTCTGTGTGTCTGTCTCTGTGTGTCTGTCTCTGTGTCTGTCTCTGTGTGTGTCTGTCTCTGTGTGTGTCTGTCTCTGTGTGTGTCTGTCTCTGTGTGTGTCTGTCTCTGTGTGTGTCTGTCTCTGTGTTTCTGTCTCTGTGTGTCTGTCTCTGTGTGTCTGTCTCTGTGTCTGTCTCTGTGTCTGTCTCTGTGTCTGTCTCTGTGTCTGTCTCGGTGTCTGTCTCGGTGTCTGTCTCGGTGTCTGTCTCGGTGTCTGTCTCGGTGTCTGTCTCGGTGTCTGTCTCGGTGTCTGTCTCGGTGTCTGTCTCGGTGTCTGTCTCGGTGTCTGTCTCGGTGTCTGTCTCGGTGTCTGTCTCGGTGTCTGTCTCGGTGTCTGTCTCGGTGTCTGTCTCGGTGTCTGTCTCGGTGTCTGTCTCGGTGTCTGTCTCGGTGTCTGTCTCGGTGTCTGTCTCGGTGTCTGTCTCGGTGTCTGTCTCGGTGTCTGTCTGTCTCGGTGTCTGTCTCGGTGTCTGTCTCGGTGTCTGTCTCGGTGTCTGTCTCGGTGTCTGTCTCGGTGTCTGTCTCGGTGTCTGTCTCGGTGTCTGTCTCGGTGTCTGTCTCTGTGTGTCTGTCTCTGTGTGTCTGTCTCTGTGTCTGTCTCTGTGTCTGTCTCTGTGTCTGTCTCTGTGTCTGTCTCTGTGTCTGTCTCTGTGTCTGTCTCTGTGTCTGTCTCTGTGTCTGTCTCTGTGTCTGTCTCTGTGTCTGTCTCTGTGTCTGTCTCGGTGTCTGTCTCGGTGTCTGTCTCGGTGTCTGTGTCTGTCTCTGTGTGTCTGTGTCTGTCTCTGTGTGTCTCTGTGTGTCTCTGTGTGTGTGTCTGTCTCTGTGTGTGTCTGTCTCTGTGTGTGTCTGTCTCTGTGTGTGTCTGTCTCTGTGTGTCTGTCTCTCTGTCTGTGTCTCAGGGTTCCTGAGGGATCTGTGTGAGGTGCTGCTCTACCTGTTACTACCTCCTGGAGACTTCCACAACAAGAACATGAGATACTTCCTCAGGGTGAGACACACACATCACACACATACACACAATCACTCACACATACACATACACACAATCACTCACACATACACATACACACAATCACTCACACATACACATACACACAATCACTCACACATACACATACACATACACACAATCACTCACACATACACATACACATACACACAATCACTCACACATACACATACACATACACACAATCACTCACACATACACATACACATACACACAATCACTCACACATACACATACACATACACACAATCACTCACACATACACATACACATACACACAATCACTCACACATACACATACACACAATCACTCACACATACACATACACATACACACAATCACTCACACATACACATACACATACACACAATCACTCACACATACACATACACATACACACAATCACTCACACATACACATACACATACACACAATCACTCACACATACACATACACACAATCACTCACACATACACATACACACAATCACTCACACATACACATACACACAATCACTCACACACACAACATACACACAATCACTCACACACATACACATACACACAATCACTCACACACACACATACACATACACACAATCACACACACACACTTACACACAATCACTCATATACACACATACACATACACACAATCACTCACACAATCACACACACTTACACACAATCACACACACACACACACACACAATCACACACACAAACACACACACACTTACACACAATCACACACACACACACACACACTTACACACACACACACACACACACTCACTAAGTCCTTAGTAATATGGAAGCCAAGGAACTTAAGGCTCTCGACCCGCTCCACAACAGCCCCGTCTATGTGGATGGGGGCGTGCTCTCCTCTCTTTCTGCTGTAGTCCACGATCAGATCCTTGGACTTATTGACGTTGAGGGAGAGGCTGTTGTCTTGTAGCCTCACATCTGCTTCATCTGACCACTTCGTATTGAGCTCTTCACTGGTACTTCCTGTTTGAGTGCCATTTTTTTTGTAAGCAGGAAGATGGAGTCATGGTCTGACTAGCTGAAGGAAGGGTGTATACATTGTATACATTTCTGTGGGAAGAATAAAAGTGGTCTAGGGTTTTAGCGCCCCTAGTGCAGCAGGAGCCATGTTGGTAGAAGTGAGAGAGAACAGTTTTAAGCCTCACCACGTTAGTCTCCGCCCACCAGAAATGATGCCTCTGGGTGTGTGGTTTCTTTTTTGTTTATGGACCCATACAGTTCTGATGGTGATGTCACGTGATTGTGTCCATGTTCCAGGAGATTCTGATGGTGATGTCACGTGATTGTGTCCATGTTCCAGGAGATTCTGATGGTGATGTCACGTGATTGTGTCCATGTTCCAGGATATTCTGATGGTGATGTCACGTGATTGTGTCCATGTTCCAGGAGATTCTGATGGTGATGTCATGTGATGGTCCTTCTGTAGCTCAGTTGGTAGAGCATGGCGCTTGTAACGCCAGGGTAGTGGGTTCGATCCCCGGGACCACCCATACGTAGAATGTATGCACACATGACTGTAAGTCGCTTTGGTGATTGTGATTGTGATATGTTCCAGGAGATTCTGATGATGTCACGTGATTGTGTCCATGTTCCAGGAGATTCTGATGGTGATGTCATGTGATTGTGTCCATGTTCTAGGAGATTCTGATGGTGATGTCACGTGATTGTGTCCATGTTCCAGGAGATTCTGATGGTGATGTCACGTGATTGTGTCCATGTTCCAGGAGATTCTGATGGTGATGTCACGTGATTGTGTCCATGTTCCAGGAGATTCTGATGGTGATGTCACGTGATTGTGTCCATGTTCCAGGAGATTCGGATGGTGATGTCATGTGATTGTGTCCATGTTCCAGGAGATTCTGATGGTGATGTCACGTGATTGTGTCCATGTTCCAGGAGATTCTGATGGTGATGTCACGTGATTGTGTCCATGTTCCAGGAGATTCTGATGGTGATGTCACGTGATTGTGTCCATGTTCCAGGAGATTCTGATGGTGATGTCACGTGATTGTGTCCATGTTCTAGGAGATTCTGATGGTGATGTCACGTGATTGTGTCCATGTTCCAGGAGATTCTGATGGTGATGTCACGCGATTGTGTCCATGTTCCAGGAGATTCTGATGGTGATGTCACGTGATTGTGTCCATGTTCCAGGAGATTCTGATGGTGATGTCATGTGATTGTGTCCATGTTCCAGGAGATTCTGGCGCGAGGCGTTCTCCTTCCCCTGGTCAACCAGCTGAGTGATCCTGATTACATCAACCAGTTTGTTATCTGGATGGTCAGTATCAGTAGTAATATCAGGATTTGTGGGATTTTCACCAGATTTTATCCATAGACTGGTCCTTCGGAGAAAGGATTGTTGACATTTGTATCCAAAAGTCTTATTGACAAATAATGAATTGTCATATGACATTGTTTCCTTTAAAAAAATATATATATATTTCACCTTTATTTAACCAGGTAGGCTAGTTGAGAACAAGTTCTCATTTACAACTGCGACCTGGCCAAGATAAAGCATAGCAGTGTGAACAGACAACACAGAGTTACACATGGAGTAAACCATTAACAAGTCAATAACACAGTAGAAAAAGAGATTTAGTTACCAAGGCCTTCTTTAAGACTCCATAATGTTTCATCGTTATGCACCGCCACCTTTCCAGACCTTGACTTTAGATTCTACTGTGTTCAACTAATTATTGGAACACGTAAATAAACGCAAATAAAAAGTTGTGTTTTCAATATTCATGTTTTATATTTTTCAATAGTCATCAATTAATACAAGAAAATTGTTATTGGAATCAATGTACTACTCGTATTACAGAGCAAGCTGCAACGCTTCATATGACACACATCGTTGCTTAGTAGCACTTTGTGCTTAGTAGCACCTTGTGCTTAGTAGCATAGCACCTTGTGCTTAGTAGCATAGCACCTTGTTCTTTTGAAGAAATGTTAGTTCTGTGGTCACGGTGTCATAAATATGCCAATAATCATGATCATTATAAACCAGTTTATCAATCAGTTGTGGGTGGTTGGTAGAGGTCAATAACTGTTATCAATACAGCTGCTGGAGCACCTATTGAGAACCCTGTCTGTGTAGATCCGGGACTCTAGCTGTAACTACGAGGCTTTTATGACCTGTCTGTGTAGATCCGGGACTCTAGCTGTAACTACGAGGCTTTTATGACCTGTCTGTGTGGATCCGGGACTCTAGCTGTAACTACGAGGCTTTTATGACCTGTCTGTGTAGATCCGGGACTCTCGCTGTAACTACGAGGCTTTTATGACCTGTCTGTGTAGATCCGGGACTCGAGCTGTAACTACGAGGCTTTTATGAACATCTTGAAGCTGACAGACAGAGTGTCTGAACTGGAGGCTGTTAAAGACAAGGCCCTGGAGGAACTACAGTACCTACGATCACTGGACACCGCAGGAGACGGTACACGCACACAGAGACACGCACACAGAGACACGCACACAGAGACACGCACACAGAGACACGCGCACACAGAGACACGCGCACACAGAGACACGCGCACACAGAGACACGCGCACACAGAGACACGCGCACACAGAGACACGCGCACACAGAGACACGCGCACACAGAGACACGCGCACACAGAGACACGCGCACACAGAGACACGCGCACACAGAGACACGCGCACACAGAGACACGCGCACACAGAGACACGCGCACACACAGCCACGCACACAGAGCGACATGCATGACCCTACACTTAACAAAGTATACATAAAATCCTGAAAATCTAAAATATTCATATTTTTCACTTAACTCTCCTCTCCATATCCTCCTCCTTCCTCCATTTCTTTCTCTCTCTCGCTCCCAGATATCAATGTAATAAAGAACCAGATCAACAGTCTGATGTTTGTGAAGAAGGTCTGTGAGACCAGGATACAGAGGCTACAGTCTGGGAAGGTACGACATGGGAGTGAAAACGAGTTTAACCGTAACGCCTACTAAACCCCGTCTCGTACTCTCTCCGTTTCACTTGTCCTCACCTTTTCTCTCTCTGTTTCCATCTGTGTACTGTAGGAGGTGGATGCTCTGAAACTAGTGGCAAACTTGGGCAAGCTGTGCATCATACCACTGGAGCACATTCTGGTACACAACATCGCCCTGCAGTTCTTTATGGGTTAGTACCACACACAACACTGTCTCCTTCCTGACATGCAAGTAGAGTTATTTTGCCTGACAAGATGGCTACGAAGTAACAACTCGCATCTGACCCTGACCTCTACCCTCTCCTATAGACTACATGCTGGTGGCTGGGGCCCAGGCAGAGCTGTTATTCTGGTTGACAGTGAAGGGCTACAGAGTAACAGCTGAGTCTGACCTCTAACCTTTGACCTCTACCCTCTCCTATAGACTACATGCTGGTGGCTGGGGCCCAGGCAGAGCTGTTATTCTGGTTGACAGTGAAGGGCTACAGAGTAACAGCTGAGCCTGACCTCTAACCTTTGACCTCTACCCTCTCCTATAGACTACATGCTGGTGGCTGGGGCCCAGGCAGAGCTGTTCTTCTGGCTGACAGTGGAGGGCTACAGAGTAACAGCCCAGCAACAACTAGAGGTGATGGAGGGATGGCAGAAGGATGGAAGGAAGGGAGGAGACACTAAAGGACTGCTGAAGGCTGCAGCACTAGGGGTGTATGAACAGTACTTATCTGATAAGGTAACACACACACACACACACACACACACACACACACACACACACACACACACACACACACACACACACACACACACACACACACACACACACACACACACACACACACACACACACACACACACACACACACACACACACACACACACACACACACACACACCGTCTCACTCACACACACACACACTTTTACATAAAGGGATATTTCGGGATTTTAGCAATGAGGCCAATGGTGCAATAGTCAGTATTAGATAGAACGTTGGGTCCCTGACCGCCTGAAGGGAAAACATGTGGTTACCTAGGTTACCCCATTAGCTCACAACAACAACTTTTGTCTACTTGTTTTAGTCCATTACAAAACTACATTTAACAAAAGTACTGCATGTCTAAAGATGACTTTTCAACATTTCCTGCTCCCGGGCTTTCTCACTACTTAGAAAAACGTTATTGTAGGGCTTCCTTCATGCCCCTTTTTATGACGATGCTAGCAGCCACTTGAGTGAGTGAGTCCTAGCTAGCTACCGACCACAACATTAAGCTAGCCAAGAACACAACAACACAAACCAACGGACTGTACAGCTACAAGTAATGAGTGGAGTTACAAAGGCCCTGTACTAAACAAGTTAAAAGTCTTAACTGTGATGAAATGTTTTCCACAAACATATAGCTACATGTAGATGACATGGATACCGGGTTCCCCACATTTCCCACTGAGTAGCCTGAAGCCACAGGGCTCTTCTCATTTCCCACTGAGTAGCCTGAAGCCACAGGGCTCTTCTCATTTCCCACTGAGTAGCCTGAAGCCACAGGGCTCTTCTCATTTCCCACTGAGTAGCCTGAAGCCACAGGGCTCTTCTCATTTCCCACTGAGTAGCCTGAAGCCACAGGGCTCTTCTCATTTCCCACTGAGTAGCCTGAAGCCACAGGGCTCTTCTTCTCATTTCCCACTGAGTAGCCTGAAGCCACAGGGCTCTTCTTCTCATTTCCCACTGAGTAGCCTGAAGCCACAGGGCTCTTCTTCTCATTTCCCACTGAGTAGCCTGAAGCCACAGGGCTCTTCTCATTTCCCACTGAGTAGCCTGAAGCCACAGGGCTCTTCTTCTCATTTCCCACTGAGTAGCCTGAAGCCACAGGGCTCTTCTCATTTCCCACTGAGTAGCCTGAAGCCACAGGGCTCTTCTCATTTCCCACTGAGTAGCCTGAAGCCACAGGGCTCTTCTCATTTCCCACTGAGTAGCCTGAAGCCACAGGGCTCTTCTCATTTCCCACTGAGTAGCCTGAAGCCACAGGGCTCTTCTCATTTCCACTGAGTAGCCTGAAGCCACAGGGCTCTTCTCATTTCCCACTGAGTAGCCTGAAGCCACAGGGCTCTTCTCATTTCCCACTGAGTAGCCTGAAGCCACAGGGCTCTTCTCATTTCCCACTGAGTAGCCTGAAGCCACAGGGCTCATCATTTTGTAGCCTATTTCATTTCCCATAAGCCTGAAAAATTTCCCACTGAGTAGCCTGAAGCCACAGGGCTCTTCTCATTTCCCACTGAGTAGCCTGAAGCCACAGGGCTCTTCTCATTTCCCACTGAGTAGCCTGAAGCCACAGGGCTCTTCTCCCAGACTCTATTTCCCTACGTGGGAGCGTTGCAAACCGTAGGTTGCCATTTATGACCTGGTTTCATGTATATTGAACAACACGGCATGTTTTGTTATTTCTGTATAATAAAAAATCAATGGGTTTTTCCTCTTTTAGATGCCAATAGGAAAGAAGATGCCCAGGGAACTCCTTATTATTATGTGAATACCGACTGGGACTATGGCTGGAAGTCGATGGGATGCCCATAGATGCCCATAGATGCCCATAGATGCCCATAGATGCCCATCGATGCCCATAGATGCCCATCGATACCCATAGATGCCCATAGATGCCCATCGATACCCATAGATGCCCATCGATACACATAGATGCCCATAGACTTCCAGCCATTGAGCTAATTTCTTTCACAATGCACACAGAGACATAAAAATGGTACCCATGAGTTCATCTGACTCAATGGCAAAATCCTCAAGTGTCACTTAAACACTTAATTTTCTCTCAGTTGTATAACCTCTCTCCCTCTCTCTCCAGGCGTCCCCCAGGGTGCAGGTAGATGAGGCGTCTGTTCTCCAACTGGGAGAGAAGCTGCAGAAGGACAGCGACCCCACGCCAGAGATATTCGACGACATCCAGACCAAGGTGGGTTTGTGTTTGAATGATCTGTTTTTACTATCAACTGGAACAGCTACTGTAAACAGCATCTCTGAGATATTGGAGACCTTTGTACTTAATGTTTCATTGTCAATACAAATAAAGTATTCACGTGTTCTGACGTGCCCGTGTGTGTGTGTGTACCGTGTGTGTGTGTACCGTGTGTGTGTGTGTGCCGTGGGTGTGTTTAGCGTGTGTGTGTGTACCGTGTGTGTGTTTACCGTGTGTGTGTATACCGTGTGTGTACCGTGTGTGTGTGTGTACCGTGTGTGTACCGTGTGTGTACCGTGTGTGTACTGTGTGTGTGTGTGTGTGTGTGTGTGTGTGTGTGTGTGTGTGTGTGTGTGTGTGTGTGTGTGTGTGTGTGTGTGTGTGTGTGTGTGTGTGTGTGTGTGTGTGTGTGTGTGTGTGTGTGTACCCGTGTGTGTGTGTGTGTGTGTACGTACCCGTGTGTGTGTGTGTGTGTGTGTACGTACCCGTGTGTGTGTGTGTACGTACCCGTGTGTGTGTGTGTACGTACCTGTGTGTGTGTACGTACCCGTGTGTGTATGTACCCGTGTGTGTATGTACCCGTGTGTGTATGTACCCGTGTGTGTGTGTGTACGTACCCGCGTGTGTGTGTGTACGTACCCGCGTGTGTGTGTGTACGTACCCGTGTGTGTGTGTGTACGTAACCCGTGTGTGTGTGTGTACGTACCCGTGTGTGTGTGTGTACGTACCCGTGTGTGTGTGTACGTACCCGTGTGTGTGTACGTACCCGTGTGTGTGTGTGTGTGTGTGTATGTACCCGTGTGTGTGTGTGTGTGTGTGTGTGTACGTACCCGTGTGTGTGTGTACGTACCCGTGTGTGTGTGTACGTACCCGTGTGTGTGTGTGTACGTACCCGTGTGTGTGTGTGTACGTACCCGTGTGTGTGTGTGTACGTACCTGTGTGTGTGTACGTACCCGTGTGTATGTACCCGTGTGTGTATGTACCCGTGTGTGTATGTACCCGTGTGTGTGTCAGACAGAGTGTGTGTGTACATCAGCGTGTGTGTGTGAGCTGTGTGTGTGTGTGTACGTAACCCCCTGTGTGTGTGTGTACGTACCCGTGTGTGTGTGTGTCATCTTCTGTGTGTGTGTGTACGTACCCGTGTGTGTGTAGCGTAACCCGTGTGTGTGTGTGTGTGTGTGTGTATGTACCCGTGTGTGTATGTACCCGTGTGTGTATGTACCCGTGTGTGTATGTACCCGTGTGTGTATGTACCCGTGTGTGTATGTACCCGTGTGTGTATGTACCCGTGTGTGTGTGTGTATGTACCCGTGTGTGTATGTACCCGTGTGTGTGTCTTGCAGGTGTATGACATGATGCTTCGTGATGAGAGGTTCTACCCTTCGTTCAGACAGAGTCCTCTCTACATCAGGATGTTAGCTGAGCTGGACATGCTCAAAGAACCCTCCTATAGAGGATCAGATGACGGAGACGGAGGTGAGTTCATCTTCTGTCTCGGTCTACGTTGTTAGCATAGCTTAACCCTGGGGTTTCTGTGGGTCTTCACTTCTCCCTTGTACTTGAATAATCAATTATGGTCATTGATCAGTTAGGAGCTTCCCTCACCTGGTTGCCTAGGTCTTAATTGGACAAAAACATGAACCCCCTCAGAAATTGAGATTGACACCATTCTCCATGACTGTGAAGAGTAACGGTTGTCCTATATCAATTAAATTCAAGGGACTTCATTGGTATGGGAAACATATGTTAACATTGCCAAAGCAAGTGAAATAAACAATAAACATTACACTCACAAAAGTTACAAAAGAAGAAAGACATTTGAAATGTCATATGTCTATATACTGTCGTGGATATTCCACACATGAAACACTCAATGTCAATCTTAAATGAATCATTCTTCACTATCAGGTCGCTTGAGAGGTTCTAACCAACTCAATGCACCAAGTACATCAGAAGCACGACCGGTCCCAGTGGATCACTTATATACTGGTTACAGACACGTTACCTAGTGATGGTTCATAGGAGACGCATGCCAGAACCAAACCTACTGGTCCCGGTGGATCACTTATATACTGGTTACAGACACGTTACCTAGTGATGGTTCATAGGAGACGCATGCCAGAACCAAACCTACCGGTCCTGGTGGATCACTTATACTGGTTACAGACACGTTACCTAGTGATGGTTCATAGGAGACGCATGCCAGAACCAAACCTACCGGTCCCAGTGGATCACTTATATACTGGTTACAGACACGTTACCTAGTGATGGTTCATAGGAGACGCATGCCAGAACCAAACCTACTGGTCCCAGTGGATCACTTATATACTGGTTACAGACACGTTACCTAGTGATGGTTCATAGGAGACGCATGCCAGAACCAAACCTACCGGTCCCAGTGGATCACTTATATACTGGTTACAGACACGTTACTTAGTGATGGTTCACAGGGTTGGTTCCGGCAAGCGTCTCCTATCTTTACTTATAGAACATATTCTGGGCGTTCTGCCAAGATGGTCCTAAGGAGGAGGTCATGACCCCCCCCCCCCCCCTCTTCATATCTTTACCAAGTACAGGCAGAAACCAGGAATTATTTATGACACAAAGACAAGATGAACATTTTCAAGGCTGTCTCTTCACAAGATAACGTTTTCCACCACATTAGTGTTGTAACGATGTGCAAATAGTTAAAGTACAAAAGGGAAAATAAATAAACATAAATATGGGTTGTATTTACAATGGTGTTTGTTCTTCACTGGTTGCCGTTTTCTCGTGGCAACAGGTCACACATCTTGCTGCTGTGATGTCACACTGTGGTATTTCACCCAGTAGATATGGGAGTTTATCAAAATTGGGGTTGTTTTCAAATCTTTGTGGGTTTGTTTAGTCTGAGGGAAATATGTGTCTCTAATATGGTCATACATTTGGCAGGAGGTTAGGAAGTGCAGCTCAGTTACCACCACATTTTGTGGACAGTGTGCACATAGCCTGTCTTCTCTTGAGCCATGTCTGCCTACGGCGGCCTTTCTCAATAGCAAGGCTATGCTCACTGACTCTGTACATAGTCAAAGATTTCCTTTAAGTTTGGGTCAGTCACAGTGGTCAGGTATTCTGCCACTGTGTACTCTCTGTTCAGGGCCAAATAGCATTCTAGTTTGCTCTTTTTTTTGTTAATTCTTTCCAATGTGTCAAGTAATTATCTTTTAGTTTTCTCATGATTTGGTTGGGTCTAATTGTGTTGCTGTCCTGGGGCTCTGTGGGGTGTGTTTGTGTTTGTGAACAGAGCCCCAGGACCAGCTTGCTTAGGGGACTCTTCTCCAGGTTCATCTCTCTGTAGGTGATGGCTTTGTTATGGAAGGTTTGGGAATCACTTCTTCTTTGATAATTAGCGGGTATCGGCCTAATTCTGCTCTGAGTGCAGTATTTGGTGTTTGTCCCATTTTAGTGAATTCTTGTTTGGTTTCTTTAACTCCTTTCTTTTTTCTCTCTTCTCTTCCTCTTCAGAATCGTTCAACGGTTCTCCAACAGGAAGCATTAATCTGGTAAATCCTCGTCAGCCCCCGAGACACCAGTTGTCATTAACTACAGCCAGTCATAGTACTGTTACAACAGGTTTTACTGAACCCCTGCTGACGTTAACGACCCTGCTTAACATTTAACACCAGTTAAGACTCTTTTATTATTTTATGGTAGACTCTTTAAAAAAAAAAATTATGGTTTGATTTTTATTGCAGAGGTCACAGTAGCAGGCAGTATCGCTGCTGTTGATTGGCCATTAGTCCAAAGATTGGAAGTATCTCTGGTTCTGATTGGTTGTTTCTCTCTCCTCTGTTTACAGTCTCTGGATGACCTTTCAAACTCCTGCCATGATGACAATATACAGCTACACGCCTTCATCTCTGATACAGGTGGACACACGCACACACACACACACACGTGATATAATCTCCAGTCAGATCAGTGTATTGTCTGTGGTGTAGTGGGATTTATTGTAAACTAGTGTGTTACTGAAAGTAAACCAGCCATCCATGTTCTCTCACTTGCATGTGTGACTACTGACCACTGATGTGGTTTCATTCAGAGATGTGTGTGTGACTACTGACCACTAATATGGTTTCATTCAGAGATGTGTGTGACTACTGACTGTAGTAGCCTTAAAAACCGTTCCTCCGTCAAAATGCCCTGCCGCTGTAAGGAGCCTAGAGGTGGCTTTGTCCCCTTGCACTAACAAGAGGACAGTCAGTGAGTTCTGTTATCAATATTCAACAGTATCAGGGATGATAACATGTCCAGCACCTTTTGACATTTGATTGGTTGGGCTGGGCAGGGGAGGCAGTCTAGATTTTACAGCGAATGACGGGTCATTTTTATTTTTAGGGCCACACCTCCCCTGACTAGCCCCCTCCTCCACTCTGCATCGCCCTTCCACATCTGACTTAATCTCCTCACGTTAACCATCAGCTTGTATCACTTATCTCACCATCTCATGTTGCTGTTACTTTTCCTTTCACACAATCACTATTCCATCACCTTCACCATGTCTACAGGGGTGTGTAACGACCACGGCAAGACCTACGCCCTCTACGCCATCACGGTGTTGCGCCGTAACCACGACGGCAGCGAAGACTCCTGGAAGACCTACCGACGCTACTCTGACTTCCACGATTTCCACATGAGGATCACGGAGCAGGTGAAGGTAAATATGAGTGTGTTGGGCGTGTGTGTGTGTGTGTGTGTGTGTGTGTGTGTGTGTGTGTGTGTGTGTGTGTGTGTGTGTGTGTGTGTGTGTGTGTGTGTGTGTGTGTGTGTGTGTGTGTGTGTGTGTGTGTGTGTGTGTGTGTGTGTGTGTGTGTGTGTTTATAGAAAAGGGCTTCTGACTACTAAGGTGTGTACATAGCCATGCCATCTTTCCATATCTACGGCATCTTCTGTGCCAGCATGGGCCTGCACCATTGAGGGCGATCTCCATTTTAAAGTAGTGCATTTATTCTTCTGCTTCTATAAGTGCAGTTTGTAAACTGAAAAGATGACTACTGCCACCTACTGTGCTGGAGGGTATATAGTCTGAACCGGGTTAAAGTCAAAGCTGGGGATCTACTGCCACCTGCAGTTCTGGAATGTTTGCTCACAAGTATAACTCATTGGCTGATCCCTCCTGATGACCTGGATGTGTGATTCTTCCTTAACCAATAGGAAGTCCCACCCAGTTGACTACTTCCAAAATGGTGAAATCCTCAATGGCGCTGCCCCACGCTAAAACAAACTTTTGTCTAAATGCGGCCTCCCTCCATCCTCTATGGGTGTGTTGTACTTCCATTTCGGGAACCTGTGTGTTGTGTTCCAGTTTGAGAATTTGACGGCGATCCTGAAGCTGCCGGGGAAGAAGACGTTCAACAACATGGACAGAGACTTCCTGGAGAGGAGGAAAAAGGACCTGAACTCGTACCTACAGGTAAGAGTGTGTCGAAGGGTGTGTGTCATGCCTTAAGTACACCCGTTTGCTTGGCTATAACCTGTATATAACTGCTATAACTCTGTTGTCTGGGCGTTAGCTGCTGTTGAATCCAGAGATGATGAAGGCCTGTCCTACTCTGGTTCACTACGCCTACGACTTCCTGGAGAATAAACAGTACAGCAAGGGGAAGGGAGATTTCGCTCGCAAGGTTCATACACACACACGGAGAGGGAGAGACACACACACACACAGAGAGACAGACACACACACACACGGAGAGGGAGAGACACACACCCACAGAGTCACACACACCCACAGAGTCACACACACACACACAGACACACACACACACACACACACACACACACACACACACACACACACACACACACACACACACACACACACACACACACACACACACACACACACACACACACACACACACACACAGAGGCCCACACAGAGACACACACAGACAGACACACACACACACAGAGAGACATACACACACACACACAGAGAGACCCACACAGACATACACACCCACACACAGAGACACACACAGACACACACACATCCACATAGACACACACACACACACCCACACACTCACCTTGCCCAAATGCAGATAGTCCAGTTGCTTATCTACGGTATCTCACTTCACAAACTCACCTCTCTAGTGTGTGTGTCTCCTCAGATGGATACGTTTGTGAACCCCCTGCGTAGCTCGATGCGTAACGTATCCAACGCTGTGAAGGGCCTGCCAGACAGTCTGGCTGGAGGGATGAACAAGGCAGCTGACAACATGGGACGCATGTCAGAGAAACTGGGACAGGACATAAAACAGGCCGTGTTCAAGGTAAGGACCCCGATGACTGCAACTTTAGTACAACCACAGTCTGACCTTAGTACAACCATAACCCGGCCAACATGGGATTAGGGCTGTTACGGTGACCGTATTACCGCCACACCGGCGGTCACGAGTCATGAAGGCAGTCATGAAGGCAGTCAAATGTCTTTTCACTGATGCTGCCGATGGTTTAGTCACTGGTAATCCAGTCATCAATGCTCGAAAACTTAATCAAAACTCTGATGCTGCCGATGGTCATCGTGAGAAAACCGTATGGCCTCTATTAAAAAGAGGAGGATGCCATCAAACATACTATTTTGCTTTTGCTGTCCGTCAGGCCTACCTGGTACTCACGTAGCACTCAGTGAGAAGGGTAAAACAGGCATGGATTTTTTTTCTTTTAGGGTGCATTACGGCCACAAAGGGAATGCTTGTCAAATTGTGAATGAGAGACTGATGGAGTATTTACAGCCTGTACAAAAAAAAGCAAAGCAGAGCTCATGCCTTTCAAGCAACTTTTTAAAAATCATAATTTAGAGTCGCATCATGCAGCCTTAAAATGTATTAAAAATCAAAACTTATAGCCCAACGTTTGTAGAACAACTAAAGTTGAGAGTCTATGATGACACCTAGATGACCCACTATATGGAAGAGAAGGAACTGGACACATCTGTTGACCCCTTGTCATGGTGGAGGGATTTTTTTTATTTTACTAGGCAAGTCAGTTAAGAATACATTCTTATTTACAATGATGGCCTAGGAACAGTGGGTTAACTGCCTTGTTCAGGGGCAGAATGACAGATTTTTACCTTGTCAGCTCGGGGATTTGATCAAGCAACCTTTCGGTTACTAGTTCAACGATCTAACCACTAGGCTGCGCTGCCGTCCCTACACTCTAACCACTAGGCTATGCTGCCGTCCCTACACTCTAACCACTAGGCTACCGGCGGCACCTCTCATTTTCCATCATTGGCTCCGCTTGCTAAAAAGTAGATGTGCATTTGCGCTAGCAGCCCTGCGTAATAGAGGGTGTTCAGCACGCCAGGGAACATGGTTACCGCTCTCCTGTCTTCAGCACGCCAGGGAACATGGTTACCTCTCTCCGGTCTTCAGCACGCCAGGGAACATGGTTACCTCTCTCCGGTCTTCAGCACGCCAGGGAACATGGTTACCTCTCTCCGGTCTTCAGCACGCCAGGGAACATGGTTACCTCTCTCCGGTCTTCAGCACGCCAGGGAACATGGTTACCTCTCTCCGGTCTTCAGCACGCCAGGGAACATGGTTACCGCTCTCCGGTCTTCAGCACGCCAGGGAACATGGTTACCTCTCTCCGGTCTTCAGCACGCCAGGGAACATGGTTACCTCTCTCCGGTCTTCAGCACGCTTCAGGGAACATGGTTACCTCTCTCCGGTCTTCAGCACGCCAGGGAACATGGTTACCTCTCTCCGGTCTTCAGAACACGCTTCAGGGAACATGGTTACCTCTCTCCGGTCTTCAGCACGCCAGGGAACATGGTTACCTCTCTCCGGTCTTCAGCACGCCAGGAACATGGTTACCTCTCCGGTCTTCAGCACGCCGAACATGGTTCTTCAGCACGCCAGGGAACATGGTTACCTCTCTCCGGTCTTCAGCACGCCAGGGAACATGGTTACCGCTCTCCGGTCTTCAGCACGCCAGGGATCATGGTTACCGCTCTCCGGTCTTCAGCACGCCAGGGAACATGGTTACCGCTCTCCGGTCTTCAGCACGCCAGGGAACATGGTTACCGCTCTCCGGTCTTCGCTGAAGCCTGACAAAAGTAAACATGCTGGTGTTTCTGAATCTCATAGCATAACTGTGGCGAGTGCTATAGCCCATGATAGTGGACTGAAACAGTAGACGCTATAGGCAACGGATAGTTTGATTATTTTCCTTTGTGCTCAATTTATTTTATTTACATAATTAGAAATGTCTTATTTTAATCCTTTTTTTGTGTTTGCTTTACAGGTATTACTATTTCAGTGTTTTTATTCACATTTTCTTTTTAAACATTTAACTTTATAACCGAAACCCCCCTTTTTAAACTACAAAAAGAGAAAATATGAAAAGTCCTATATGAAAGCCTAAGTAGCCTACAGGCACTATTTGTCACAATGCTGATATCACCAGTAAAAAATGGTTAATAAAACACCTTTAACAAAATGGTGTGTATGCTCACTCTTAAAAGCTTAGTCATTATATAATGGTGGTGGTGGTGGTTAGCCTGCCCAGCTGATAATTGGCCATTTTTAAATCAAATCTAATTTCACACATTTTCTAATTTAACACTGTGACAAGAAATGGTGTATGCCTTTGTTCCAAGTTATTTTTTTTTACATATAATAATAATAATAATAATAATAATAATATATGCCATTTAGCAGTCGCTTTTATCCAAAGCGACTTACAGTCCAATATAGTGCAGCCCATATATCAATATCATCTATATCATGCAGCCCATATATCAATATCATCAATATATCACGCCCTACGGTTGTGATACCCTGGTTCAAATCCAGGCTGTGTCTGTAGTGACGGCTCTAGCCCTGAGATGCAGTGCCTTAGACCGCTGCGCCACTCGGCAGCCCTGTAGTACAAAAGTTGACCTATTCTATTGGTCAACTTGTCCTGTGAAATAAATAAATAAATATTACAAACCGTTGTGGGATGCGATAGATCATAATAATACTACCCTTATTAAAACATATAGGCCTATAGACTAGCCTACATCATAATAATACTACCCTTATTAAACATATAGGCCTATAGACTAGCCTACATCATAATAATACTACCCTTATTAAACATATAGGCCTATAGACTAGCTTACATCAGGTGTGATACTACCCTTATTAAACATATAGGCCTATAGACTAGCCTACATCATAATAATACTACCCGTATTAAACATATAGGCCTATAGACTAGCTTACATCAGGTGTGATACTACCCTTATTAAACATATAGGCCTATAGACTAGCCTACATCATAATAATACTACCCTTATTAAAACATATAGGCCTATAGACTAGCCTACATCATAATAATACTACCCTTATTAAAACATATAGGCCTATAGACTAGCCTACATCAGGTGTGATACTACCCTTATTAAAACATATAGGCCTATAGACTAGCTTACATCAGGTGTGATACTACCCTTATTAAAACATATAGGCCTATAGACTAGCCTACATCATAATAATACTACCCTTATTAAAACATATAGGCCTATAGACTAGCCTACATCATAATAATACTACCCTTATTAAAACATATAGGCCTATAGACTAGCCTACATCATAATAATACTACCCTTATTAAACATATAGGCCTATAGACTAGCCTACATCATAATAATACTACCCTTATTAAACATATAGGCCTATAGACTAGCTTACATCATAATAATACTACCCTTATTAAAACATATAGGCCTATAGACTAGCCTACATCATAATAATACTACCCTTATTAAAACATATAGGCCTATAGACTAGCCTACATCAGGTGTGATACTACCCTTATTAAAACATATAGGCCTATAGACTAGCTTACATCAGGTGTGATACTACCCTTATTAAAACATATAGGCCTATAGACTAGCCTACATCATAATAATACTACCCTTATTAAAACATATAGGCCTATAGACTAGCCTACATCATAATAATACTACCCTTATTAAACATATAGGCCTATAGACTAGCCTACATCAGGTGTGATACTACCCTTATTAAAACATATAGGCCTATAGACTAGCTTACATCAGGTGTGATACTACCCTTATTAAACATATAGGCCTATAGACTAGCCTACATCATAATAATACTACCCTTATTAAAACATATAGGCCTATAGACTAGCCTACATCATAATAATACTACCCTTATTAAAACATTTAGGCCTATAGACTAGCCTACATCAGGTGTGATACTACCCTTATTAAACATATAGGCCTATAGACTAGCCTACATCATAATAATACTACCCTTATTAAAACATATAGGCCTATAGACTAGCCTACATCAGGTGTGATACTACCCTTATTAAAACATATAGGCCTATAGACTAGCCTACATCAGGTGTGATACTACCCTTATTAAAACATATAGGCCTATAGACTAGCCTACATCATAATAATACTACCCTTATTAAACATATAGGCCTATAGACTAGCCTACATCAGGTGTGATACTACCCTTATTAAAACATATAGGCCTATAGACTAGCCTACATCAGGTGTGATACTACCCTTATTAAACATATAGGCCTATAGACTAGCTTACATCAGGTGTGATACTACCCTTATTAAAACATATAGGCCTATAGACTAGCCTACATCAGGTGTGATACTACCCTTATTAAAACATATAGGCCTATAGACTAGCCTACATCAGGTGTGATACTACCCTTATTAAAACATATAGGCCTATAGACTAGCTTACATCAGGTGTGATACTACCCTTATTAAACATATAGGCCTATAGACTAGCCTACATCAGGTGTGATACTACCCTTATTAAAACATATAGGCCTATAGACTAGCCTACATCAGGTGTGATACTACCCTTATTAAAACATATAGGCCTATAGACTAGCTTACATCAGGTGTGATACTACCCTTATTAAAACATATAGGCCTATAGACTAGCTTACATCAGGTGTGATACTACCCTTATTAAAACATATAGGCCTATAGACTAGCCTACATCAGGTGTGATACTACCCTTATTAAAACATATAGGCCTATAGACTAGCCTACATCAGGTGTGATACTACCCGTATTAAAACATATAGGCCTATAGACTAGCTTACATCAGGTGTGATACTACCCTTATTAAAACATATAGGCCTATAGACTAGCCTACATCAGGTGTGATACTACCCTTATTAAAACATATAGGCCTATAGACTAGCCTACATCATAATAATACTACCCTTATTAAAACATATAGGCCTATAGACTAGCTTACATCAGGTGTGATACTACCCTTATTAAAACATATAGGCCTATAGACTAGCCTACATCAGGTGTGATACTACCCTTATTAAAACATATAGGCCTATAGACTAGCCTACATCAGGTGTGATACTACCCTTATTAAACATATAGGCCTATAGACTAGCTTACATCAGGTGTGATACTACCCTTATTAAAACATATAGGCCTATAGACTAGCTTACATCAGGTGTGATACTACCCTTATTAAAACATATAGGCCGATAGACTAGCCTACATCAGGTGTGATACTACCCTTATTAAAACATATAGGCCTATAGACTAGCTTACATCAGGTGTGATACTACCCTTATTAAAACATATAGGCCTATAGACTAGCCTACATCAGGTGTGATACTACCCTTATTAAAACATATAGGCCTATAGACTAGCCTACATCAGGTGTGATACTACCCTTATTAAAACATATAGGCCGATAGACTAGCCTACATCAGGTGTGATACTACCCTTATTAAAACATATAGGCCTATAGACTAGCTTACATCAGGTGTGATACTACCCTTATTAAAACATATAGGCCTATAGACTAGCCTACATCAGGTGTGATACTACCCTTATTAAAACATATAGGCCTATAGACTAGCCTACATCAGGTGTGATACTACCCTTATTAAAACATATAGGCCTATAGACTAGCCTACATCAGGTGTGATACTACCCTTATTAAAACATATAGGCCTATAGACTAGCCTACATCAGGTGTGATACTACCCTTATTAAAACATATAGGCCTATAGACTAGCCTACATCAGGTGTGATACTACCCTTATTAAAACATATAGGCCTATAGACTAGCCTACATCAGGTGTGATACTACCCTTATTAAAACATATAGGCCTATAGACTAGCCTACATCAGGTGTGATACTACCCGTATTAAAACATATAGGCCTATAGACTAGCCTACATCAGGTGTGATACTAACCTTATTAAAACATATAGGCCTATAGACTAGCTTACATCAGGTGTGATACTACCCGTATTAAAACATATAGGCCTATAGACTAGCCTACATCAGGTGTGATACTACCCTTATTAAAACATATAGGCCTATAGACTAGCCTACATCAGGTGTGATACTACCCTTATTAAACATATAGGCCTATAGACTAGCTTACATCAGGTGTGATACTACCCTTATTAAAACATATAGGCCTATAGACTAGCCTACATCAGGTGTGATACTACCCTTATTAAAACATATAGGCCTATAGACTAGCCTACATCAGGTGTGATACTACCCTTATTAAAACATATAGGCCTATAGACTAGCTTACATCAGGTGTGATACTACCCTTATTAAACATATAGGCCTATAGACTAGCCTACATCAGGTGTGATACTACCCTTATTAAAACATATAGGCCTATAGACTAGCCTACATCAGGTGTGATACTACCCTTATTAAAACATATAGGCCTATAGACTAGCTTACATCAGGTGTGATACTACCCTTATTAAAACATATAGGCCTATAGACTAGCTTACATCAGGTGTGATACTACCCTTATTAAAACATATAGGCCTATAGACTAGCCTACATCAGGTGTGATACTACCCTTATTAAAACATATAGGCCTATAGACTAGCCTACATCATAATAATACTACCCTTATTAAAACATATAGGCCTATAGACTAGCTTACATCAGGTGTGATACTACCCTTATTAAACATATAGGCCTATAGACTAGCCTACATCAGGTGTGATACTACCCTTATTAAAACATATAGGCCTATAGACTAGCCTACATCAGGTGTGATACTACCCTTATTAAAACATATAGGCCTATAGACTAGCTTACATCAGGTGTGATACTACCCTTATTAAAACATATAGGCCTATAGACTAGCTTACATCAGGTGTGATACTACCCTTATTAAAACATATAGGCCTATAGACTAGCCTACATCAGGTGTGATACTACCCTTATTAAAACATATAGGCCTATAGACTAGCCTACATCAGGTGTGATACTACCCGTATTAAAACATATAGGCCTATAGACTAGCTTACATCAGGTGTGATACTACCCTTATTAAAACATATAGGCCTATAGACTAGCCTACATCAGGTGTGATACTACCCTTATTAAAACATATAGGCCTATAGACTAGCCTACATCATAATAATACTACCCTTATTAAAACATATAGGCCTATAGACTAGCTTACATCAGGTGTGATACTACCCTTATTAAAACATATAGGCCTATAGACTAGCCTACATCAGGTGTGATACTACCCTTATTAAAACATATAGGCCTATAGACTAGCCTACATCAGGTGTGATACTACCCTTATTAAAACATATAGGCCTATAGACTAGCTTACATCAGGTGTGATACTACCCTTATTAAAACATATAGGCCTATAGACTAGCCTACATCAGGTGTGATACTACCCTTATTAAAACATATAGGCCTATAGACTAGCCTACATCAGGTGTGATACTACCCTTATTAAAACATATAGGCCTATAGACTAGCCTACATCAGGTGTGATACTACCCTTATTAAAACATATAGGCCTATAGACTAGCCTACATCAGGTGTGATACTACCCTTATTAAAACATATAGGCCTATAGACTAGCCTACATCAGGTGTGATACTACCCTTATTAAAACATATAGGCCTATAGACTAGCCTACATCAGGTGTGATACTACCCTTATTAAAACATATAGGCCTATAGACTAGCCTACATCAGGTGTGATACTACCCTTATTAAAACATATAGGCCTATAGACTAGCCTACATCAGGTGTGATACTACCCGTATTAAAACATATAGGCCTATAGACTAGCCTACATCAGGTGTGATACTAACCTTATTAAAACATATAGGCCTATAGACTAGCTTACATCAGGTGTGATACTACCCTTATTAAAACATATAGGCCTATAGACTAGCCTACATCAGGTGTGATACTAACCTTATTAAAACATATAGGCCTATAGACTAGCCTACATCAGGTGTGATACTACCCTTATTAAAACATATAGGCCTATAGACTAGCCTACATCAGGTGTGATACTACCCTTATTAAAACATATAGGCCTATAGACTAGCCTACATCATAATAATACTACCCTTATTAAAACATATAGGCCTATAGACTAGCTTACATCAGGTGTGATACTACCCTTATTAAAACATATAGGCCGATAGACTAGCCTACATCAGGTGTGATACTACCCTTATTAAAACATATAGGCCTATAGACTAGCCTACATCAGGTGTGATACTACCCTTATTAAAACATATAGGCCTATAGACTAGCTTACATCAGGTGTGATACTACCCTTATTAAAACATATAGGCCTATAGACTAGCCTACATCAGGTGTGATACTACCCTTATTAAAACATATAGGCCTATAGACTAGCCTACATCAGGTGTGATACTACCCTTATTAAAACATATAGGCCTATAGACTAGCCTACATCAGGTGTGATACTACCCTTATTAAAACATATAGGCCTATAGACTAGCCTACATCAGGTGTGATACTACCCTTATTAAAACATATAGGCCTATAGACTAGCCTACATCAGGTGTGATACTACCCTTATTAAAACATATAGGCCTATAGACTAGCCTACATGAGGTGTGATACTACCCTTATTAAAACATATAGGCCTATAGTCCAGCCTACATCAGGTGTGATACTACCCTTATTAAAACATATAGGCCTATAGACTAGCCTACATGAGGTGTGATACTACCCTTATTAAAACATATAGGCCTATAGACTAGCCTACATCAGGTGTGATACTACCCTTATTAAAACATATAGGCCTATAGACTAGCCTACATCAGGTGTGATACTACCCTTATTAAAACATATAGGCCTATAGACTAGCCTACATCAGGTGTGATACTACCCTTATTAAAACATATAGGCCTATAGACTAGCTTACATCAGGTGTGATACTACCCTTATTAAAACATATAGGCCTATAGACTAGCCTACATCAGGTGTGATACTACCCGTATTAAAACATATAGGCCTATAGACTAGCTTACATCAGGTGTGATACTACCCTTATTAAAACATATAGGCCTATAGACTAGCCTACATCAGGTGTGATACTACCCTTATTAAAACATATAGGCCTATAGACTAGCCTACATCATAATAATACTACCCTTATTAAAACATATAGGCCTATAGACTAGCTTACATCAGGTGTGATACTACCCTTATTAAAACATATAGGCCTATAGACTAGCCTACATCAGGTGTGATACTACCCTTATTAAAACATATAGGCCTATAGACTAGCCTACATGAGGTGTGATACTACCCTTATTAAACATATAGGCCTATAGACTAGCTTACATCAGGTGTGATACTACCCTTATTAAACATATAGGCCTATAGACTAGCTTACATCAGGTGTGATACTACCCTTATTAAAACATATAGGCCTATAGACTAGCTTACATCAGGTGTGATACTACCCTTATTAAAACATATAGGCCGATAGACTAGCCTACATCAGGTGTGATACTACCCTTATTAAAACATATAGGCCTATAGACTAGCTTACATCAGGTGTGATACTACCCTTATTAAAACATATAGGCCTATAGACTAGCCTACATCAGGTGTGATACTACCCTTATTAAAACATATAGGCCTATAGACTAGCCTACATCAGGTGTGATACTACCCTTATTAAAACATATAGGCCTATAGACTAGCCTACATCAGGTGTGATACTACCCTTATTAAAACATATAGGCCTATAGACTAGCCTACATCAGGTGTGATACTACCCTTATTAAAACATATAGGCCTATAGACTAGCCTACATCAGGTGTGATACTACCCTTATTAAAACATATAGGCCTATAGACTAGCCTACATCAGGTGTGATACTACCCTTATTAAAACATATAGGCCTATAGACTAGCCTACATCAGGTGTGATACTACCCTTATTAAAACATATAGGCCTATAGACTAGCCTACATCAGGTGTGATACTACCCGTATTAAAACATATAGGCCTATAGACTAGCCTACATCAGGTGTGATACTAACCTTATTAAAACATATAGGCCTATAGACTAGCTTACATCAGGTGTGATACTACCCGTATTAAAACATATAGGCCTATAGACTAGCCTACATCAGGTGTGATACTAACCTTATTAAAACATATAGGCCTATAGACTAGCCTACATGAGGTGTGATACTACCCTTATTAAAACATATAGGCCTATAGACTAGCTTACATCAGGTGTGATACTACCCTTATTAAAACATATAGGCCTATAGACTAGCCTACATCAGGTGTGATACTACCCTTATTAAAACATATAGGCCTATAGACTAGCCTACATCAGGTGTGATACTACCCTTATTAAACATATAGGCCTATAGACTAGCCTACATCAGGTATGATACTACCCTTATTAAAACATATAGGCCTATAGACTAGCCTACATCAGGTGTGATACTACCCTTATTAAAACATATAGGCCTATAGACTAGCCTACATCAGGTGTGATACTACCCTTATTAAAACATATAGGCCTATAGACTAGCCTACATGAGGTGTGATACTACCCTTATTAAAACATATAGGCCTATAGACTAGCCTACATCAGGTGTGATACTACCCTTATTAAAACATATAGGCCTATAGACTAGCCTACATGAGGTGTGATACTACCCTTATTAAAACATATAGGCCTATAGACTAGCCTACATCAGGTGTGATACTAACCTTATTAAAACATATAGGCCTATAGACTAGCCTACATCAGGTGTGATACTACCCTTATTAAAACATATAGGCCTATAGACTAGCCTACATGAGGTGTGATACTACCCTTATTAAAACATATAGGCCTATAGACAGCCTACATCAGGTGTGATACTACCCTTATTAAAACATATAGGCCTATAGACTAGCCTACATCAGGTGTGATACTACCCTTATTAAAACATATAGGCCTATAGACTAGCCTACATCAGGTGTGATACTACCCTTATTAAAACATATAGGCCTATAGACTAGCCTACATCAGGTGTGATACTACCCTTATTAAAACATATAGGCCTATAGACTAGCCTACATCAGGTGTGATACTACCCTTATTAAAACATATAGGCCTATAGACTAGCTTACATCAGGTGTGATACTACCCTTATTAAAACATATAGGCCTATAGACTAGCCTACATCAGGTGTGATACTACCCTTATTAAAACATATAGGCCTATAGACTAGCCTACATCAGGTGTGATACTACCCTTATTAAAACATATAGGCCTATAGACTAGCCTACATCAGGTATGATACTACCCTTATTAAAACATATAGGCCTATAGACTAGCCTACATCAGGTGTGATACTACCCTTATTAAAACATATAGGCCTATAGACTAGCCTACATCAGGTGTGATACTACCCTTATTAAAACATATAGGCCTATAGACTAGCCTACATCAGGTGTGATACTACCCTTATTAAAACATATAGGCCTATAGACTAGCCTACATCAGGTGTGATACTACCCTTATTAAAACATATAGGCCTATAGACTAGCCTACATCAGGTGTGATACTACCCTTATTAAAACATATAGGCCTATAGACTAGCCTACATCAGGTGTGATACTACCCTTATTAAAACATATAGGCCTATAGACTAGCCTACATCAGGTGTGATACTACCCTTATTAAAACATATAGGCCTATAGACTAGCCTACATCAGGTATGATACTACCCTTATTAAAACATATAGGCCTATAGACTAGCCTACATCAGGTGTGATACTACCCTTATTAAAACATATAGGCCTATAGACTAGCCTACATCAGGTGTGATACTACCCTTATTAAAACATATAGGCCTATAGACTAGCCTACATCAGGTGTGATACTACCCTTATTAAAACATATAGGCCTATAGACTAGCCTACATCAGGTGTGATACTACCCTTATTAAAACATATAGGCCTATAGACTAGCCTACATCAGGTGTGATACTACCCTTATTAAAACATATAGGCCTATAGACTAGCCTACATCAGGTGTGATACTAACCTTATTAAAACATATAGGCCTATAGACTAGCCTACATCAGGTGTGATACTACCCTTATTAAAACATATAGGCCTATAGACTAGCCTACATCAGGTGTGATACTACCCTTATTAAAACATATAGGCCTATAGTCCAGCCTACATCAGGTGTGATACTACCCTTATTAAAACATATAGGCCTATAGACTAGCCTACATCAGGTGTGATACTACCCTTATTAAAACATATAGGCCTATAGACTAGCCTACATCAGGTGTGATACTACCCTTATTAAAACATATAGGCCTATAGACTAGCCTACATCAGGTGTGATACTACCCTTATTAAAACATATAGGCCTATAGACTAGCCTACATCAGGTGTGATACTACCCTTATTAAAACATATAGGCCTATAGACTAGCTTACATCAGGTGTGATACTACCCTTATTAAAACATATAGGCCTATAGACTAGCCTACATCAGGTGTGATACTACCCTTATTAAAACATATAGGCCTATAGACTAGCATACATCAGGTGTGATACTACCCTTATTAAAACATATAGGCCTATAGACTAGCCTACATCAGGTGTGATACTACCCTTATTAAAACATATAGGCCTATAGACTAGCCTACATCAGGTGTGATACTACCCTTATTAAAACATATAGGCCTATAGACTAGCCTACATCAGGTGTGATACTACCCTTATTAAAACATATAGGCCTATAGACTAGCCTACATCAGGTGTGATACTACCCTTATTAAAACATATAGGCCTATAGACTAGCCTACATCATAATAATACTACCCTTATTAAAACATATAGGCCTATAGACTAGCCTACATCAGGTGTGATACTACCCTTATTAAAACATATAGGCCTATAGACTAGCCTACATCAGGTGTGATACTACCCTTATTAAAACATATAGGCCTATAGACTAGCCTACATCAGGTGTGATACTACCCTTATTAAAACATATAGGCCTATAGACTAGCTTACATCAGGTGTGATACTACCCTTATTAAAACATATAGGCCTATAGACTAGCTTACATCAGGTGTGATACTACCCTTATTAAAACATATAGGCCTATAGACTAGCTTACATCAGGTGTGATACTACCCTTATTAAAACATATAGGCCTATAGACTAGCCTACATCAGGTGTGATACTACCCTTATTAAAACATATAGGCCTATAGACTAGCTTACATCAGGTGTGATACTACCCTTATTAAAACATATAGGCCTATAGACTAGCCTACATCAGGTGTGATACTACCCTTATTAAAACATATAGGCCTATAGACTAGCCTACATCAGGTGTGATACTACCCTTATTAAAACATATAGGCCTATAGACTAGCCTACATCAGGTGTGATACTACCCTTATTAAAACATATAGGCCTATAGACTAGCTTACATCAGGTGTGATACTACCCTTATTAAAACATATAGGCCTATAGACTAGCCTACATCAGGTGTGATACTACCCTTATTAAAACATATAGGCCTATAGCCCATCAGGTGTGATACCTTATTAAAACATATAGGCCTATAGACTACATCAGGTGTGATACTACCCTTATTAAAACATATAGGCCTATAGACTAGCCTACATCAGGTGTGATACTACCCTTATTAAAACATATAGGCCTATAGACTAGCCTACATCAGGTGTGATACTACCCTTATTAAAACATATAGGCCTATAGACTAGCCTACATCAGGTGTGATACTACCCTTATTAAAACATATAGGCCTATAGACTAGCCTACATCAGGTGTGATACTACCCTTATTAAAACATATAGGCCTATAGACTAGCCTTATTACATCAGGTGTGATACTACCCTTATTAAAACATATAGGCCTATAGACTAGCCTACATCAGGTGTGATACTACCCTTATTAAAACATATAGGCCTATAGACTAGCCTACATCAGGTGTGATACTACCCTTATTAAAACATATAGGCCTATAGACTAGCCTACATCAGGTGTGATACTACCCTTATTAAAACATATAGGCCTATAGACTAGCCTACATCAGGTGTGATACTACCCTTATTAAAACATATAGGCCTATAGACTAGCCTACATCAGGTGTGATACTACCCTTATTAAAACATATAGGCCTATAGACTAGCTTACATCAGGTGTGATACTACCCTTATTAAAACATATAGGCCTATAGACTAGCCTACATCAGGTGTGATACTACCCTTATTAAAACATATAGGCCTATAGACTAGCTTACATCAGGTGTGATACTACCCTTATTAAAACATATAGGCCTATAGACTAGCCTACATCAGGTGTGATACTACCCTTATTAAAACATATAGGCCTATAGACTAGCCTACATCATAATACCCTTATAAAACTACCCTTATTAAAACATATAGGCCTATAGACTAGCTTACATCAGGTGTGATACTACCCTTATTAAAACATATAGGCCTATAGACTAGCCTACATCAGGTGTGATACTACCCTTATTAAAACATATAGGCCTATAGACTAGCCTACATCAGGTGTGATACTACCCTTATTAAAACATATAGGCCTATAGACTAGCTTACATCAGGTGTGATACTACCCTTATTAAAACATATAGGCCTATAGACTAGCTTACATCAGGTGTGATACTACCCTTATTAAAACATATAGGCCTATAGACTAGCCTACATCAGGTGTGATACTACCCTTATTAAAACATATAGGCCTATAGACTAGCCTACATCAGGTGTGATACTACCCTTATTAAAACATATAGGCCTATAGACTAGCTTACATCAGGTGTGATACTACCCTTATTAAAACATATAGGCCTATAGACTAGCCTACATCAGGTGTGATACTACCCTTATTAAAACATATAGGCCTATAGACTAGCCTACATCAGGTGTGATACTACCCTTATTAAAACATATAGGCCTATAGACTAGCCTACATCAGGTGTGATACTACCCTTATTAAAACATATAGGCCTATAGACTAGCTTACATCAGGTGTGATACTACCCTTATTAAAACATATAGGCCTATAGACTAGCCTACATCAGGTGTGATACTACCCTTATTAAAACATATAGGCCTATAGACTAGCCTACATCAGGTGTGATACTACCCTTATTAAAACATATAGGCCTATAGACTAGCCTACATCAGGTGTGATACTACCCTTATTAAAACATATAGGCCTATAGACTAGCCTACATCAGGTGTGATACTACCCTTATTAAAACATATAGGCCTATAGACTAGCCTACATCAGGTGTGATACTACCCTTATTAAAACATATAGGCCTATAGACTAGCCTACATCAGGTGTGATACTACCCTTATTAAAACATATAGGCCTATAGACTAGCCTACATCAGGTGTGATACTACCCTTATTAAAACATATAGGCATCAGGTGTGATACTATAGAGGCCTAGAGCCTACATCAGGTGTGATACTACCCTTATTAAAACATATAGGCCTATAGACTAGCCTACATCAGGTGTGATACTACCCTTATTAAAACATATAGGCCTATAGACTAGCCTACATCAGGTGTGATACTACCCTTATTAAAACATATAGGCCTATAGACTAGCTTACATCAGGTGTGATACTACCCTTATTAAAACATATAGGCCTATAGACTAGCCTACATCAGGTGTGATACTACCCTTATTAAAACATATAGGCCTATAGACTAGCCTACATCAGGTGTGATACTACCCTTATTAAAACATATAGGCCTATAGACTAGCCTACATCAGGTGTGATACTACCCTTATTAAAACATATAGGCCTATAGACTAGCTTACATCAGGTGTGATACTACCCTTATTAAAACATATAGGCCTATAGACTAGCCTACATCAGGTGTGATACTACCCTTATTAAAACATATAGGCCTATAGACTAGCCTACATCATAATAATACTACCCTTATTAAAACATATAGGCCTATAGACTAGCTTACATCAGGTGTGATACTACCCTTATTAAAACATATAGGCCTATAGACTAGCCTACATCAGGTGTGATACTACCCTTATTAAAACATATAGGCCTATAGACTAGCTTACATCAGGTGTGATACTACCCTTATTAAAACATATAGGCCTATAGACTAGCTTACATCAGGTGTGATACTACCCTTATTAAAACATATAGGCCTATAGACTAGCCTACATCAGGTGTGATACTACCCTTATTAAAACATATAGGCCTATAGACTAGCCTACATCAGGTGTGATACTACCCTTATTAAAACATATAGGCCTATAGACTAGCTTACATCAGGTGTGATACTACCCTTATTAAAACATATAGGCCTATAGACTAGCCTACATCAGGTGTGATACTACCCTTATTAAAACATATAGGCCTATAGACTAGCCTACATCAGGTGTGATACTACCCTTATTAAAACATATAGGCCTATAGACTAGCCTACATCAGGTGTGATACTACCCTTATTAAAACATATAGGCCTATAGACTAGCCTACATCAGGTGTGATACTACCCTTATTAAAACATATAGGCCTATAGACTAGCCTACATCAGGTGTGATACTACCCTTATTAAAACATATAGGCCTATAGACTAGCCTACATCAGGTGTGATACTACCCTTATTAAAACATATAGGCCTATAGACTAGCCTACATCAGGTGTGATACTACCCTTATTAAAACATATAGGCCTATAGACTAGCTTACATCAGGTGTGATACTACCCTTATTAAAACATATAGGCCTATAGACTAGCCTACATCAGGTGTGATACTACCCTTATTAAAACATATAGGCCTATAGACTAGCCTACATCAGGTGTGATACTACCCTTATTAAAACATATAGGCCTATAGACTAGCTTACATCAGGTGTGATACTACCCTTATTAAAACATATAGGCCTATAGACTAGCCTACATCAGGTGTGATACTACCCTTATTAAAACATATAGGCCTATAGACTAGCCTACATCAGGTGTGATACTACCCTTATTAAACATATAGGCCTATAGACTAGCCTACATCAGGTATGATACTACCCTTATTAAAACATATAGGCCTATAGACTAGCCTACATGAGGTGTGATACTACCCTTATTAAAACATATAGGCCTATAGTCCAGCCTACATCAGGTGTGATACTACCCTTATTAAAACATATAGGCCTATAGACTAGCCTACATGAGGTGTGATACTACCCTTATTAAAACATATAGGCCTATAGACTAGCCTACATCAGGTGTGATACTACCCTTATTAAAACATATAGGCCTATAGACTAGCCTACATCAGGTGTGATACTACCCTTATTAAAACATATAGGCCTATAGACTAGCTTACATCAGGTGTGATACTACCCTTATTAAAACATATAGGCCTATAGACTAGCCTACATCAGGTGTGATACTACCCTTATTAAAACATATAGGCCTATAGACTAGCTTACATCAGGTGTGATACTACCCTTATTAAAACATATAGGCCTATAGACTAGCCTACATCAGGTGTGATACTACCCTTATTAAAACATATAGGCCTATAGACTAGCCTACATCAGGTGTGATACTACCCTTATTAAAACATATAGGCCTATAGACTAGCCTACATGAGGTGTGATACTACCCTTATTAAAACATATAGGCCTATAGACTAGCCTACATCAGGTGTGATACTAACCTTATTAAAACATATAGGCCTATAGACTAGCCTACATCAGGTGTGATACTACCCTTATTAAAACATATAGGCCTATAGACTAGCCTACATGAGGTGTGATACTACCCTTATTAAAACATATAGGCCTATAGTCCAGCCTACATCAGGTGTGATACTACCCTTATTAAAACATATAGGCCTATAGACTAGCCTACATGAGGTGTGATACTACCCTTATTAAAACATATAGGCCTATAGACTAGCCTACATCAGGTGTGATACTACCCTTATTAAAACATATAGGCCTATAGACTAGCCTACATCAGGTGTGATACTACCCTTATTAAAACATATAGGCCTATAGACTAGCCTACATCAGGTGTGATACTACCCTTATTAAAACATATAGGCCTATAGACTAGCCTACATCAGGTGTGATACTACCCTTATTAAAACATATAGGCCTATAGACTAGCTTACATCAGGTGTGATACTACCCTTATTAAAACATATAGGCCTATAGACTAGCCTACATGAGGTGTGATACTACCCTTATTAAAACATATAGGCCTATAGACTAGCTTACATCAGGTGTGATACTACCCTTATTAAAACATATAGGCCTATAGACTAGCCTACATCAGGTGTGATACTACCCTTATTAAACATATAGGCCTATAGACTAGCCTACATCAGGTGTGATACTACCCTTATTAAACATATAGGCCTATAGACTAGCCTACATCAGGTGTGATACTACCCTTATTAAAACATATAGGCCTATAGACTAGCCTACATCAGGTGTGATACTACCCTTATTAAAACATATAGGCCTATAGACTAGCCTACATGAGGTGTGATACTACCCTTATTAAAACATATAGGCCTATAGACTAGCCTACATGAGGTGTGATACTACCCTTATTAAAACATATAGGCCTATAGACTAGCCTACATCAGGTGTGATACTACCCTTATTAAACATATAGGCCTATAGACTAGCTTACATCAGGTGTGATACTACCCTTATTAAAACATATAGGCCTATAGACTAGCCTACATCAGGTGTGATACTACCCTTATTAAAACATATAGGCCTATAGACTAGCCTACATCAGGTGTGATACTACCCTTATTAAAACATATAGGCGTATAGACTAGCCTACATCAGGTGTGATACTACCCTTATTAAACATATAGGCCTATAGACTAGCCTACATCAGGTGTGATACTACCCTTATTAAAACATATAGGCCTATAGACTAGCCTACATCAGGTGTGATACTACCCTTATTAAAACATATAGGCCTATAGACTAGCCTACATCAGGTGTGATACTACCCTTATTAAAACATATAGGCCTATAGACTAGCCTACATCAGGTGTGATACTACCCTTATTAAAACATATAGGCCTATAGACTAGCCTACATCAGGTGTGATACTACCCTTATTAAAACATATAGGCCTATAGACTAGCCTACATCAGGTGTGATACTACCCTTATTAAAACATATAGGCCTATAGACTAGCTTACATCAGGTGTGATACTACCCTTATTAAAACATATAGGCCTATAGACTAGCCTACATCAGGTGTGATACTACCCTTATTAAAACATATAGGCCTATAGACTAGCCTACATCAGGTGTAATACTACCCTTATTAAAACATATAGGCCTATAGACTAGCTTACATCAGGTGTGATACTACCCTTATTAAAACATATAGGCCTATAGACTAGCCTACATGAGGTGTGATACTACCCTTATTAAACATATAGGCCTATAGACTAGCTTACATCAGGTGTGATACTACCCTTATTAAACATATAGGCCTATAGACTAGCTTACATCAGGTGTGATACTACCCTTATTAAAACATATAGGCCTATAGACTAGCCTACATCAGGTGTGATACTACCCTTATTAAAACATATAGGCCGATAGACTAGCCTACATCAGGTGTGATACTACCCTTATTAAAACATATAGGCCTATAGACTAGCTTACATCAGGTGTGATACTACCCTTATTAAAACATATAGGCCTATAGACTAGCCTACATCAGGTGTGATACTACCCTTATTAAAACATATAGGCCTATAGACTAGCCTACATCAGGTGTGATACTACCCTTATTAAAACATATAGGCCTATAGACTAGCCTACATCAGGTGTGATACTACCCTTATTAAAACATATAGGCCTATAGACTAGCCTACATCAGGTGTGATACTACCCTTATTAAAACATATAGGCCTATAGACTAGCCTACATCAGGTGTGATACTACCCTTATTAAAACATATAGGCCTATAGACTAGCCTACATCAGGTGTGATACTACCCGTATTAAAACATATAGGCCTATAGACTAGCCTACATCAGGTGTGATACTACCCTTATTAAAACATATAGGCCTATAGACTAGCTTACATCAGGTGTGATACTACCCTTATTAAAACATATAGGCCTATAGACTAGCCTACATCAGGTGTGATACTACCCTTATTAAAACATATAGGCCTATAGACTAGCCTACATCAGGTGTGATACTACCCTTATTAAAACATATAGGCCTATAGACTAGCTTACATCAGGTGTGATACTACCCTTATTAAAACATATAGGCCTATAGACTAGCCTACATCAGGTGTGATACTACCCTTATTAAAACATATAGGCCTATAGACTAGCCTACATCATAATAATACTACCCTTATTAAAACATATAGGCCTATAGACTAGCCTACATCAGGTGTGATACTACCCTTATTAAAACATATAGGCCTATAGACTAGCTTACATCAGGTGTGATACTACCCTTATTAAAACATATAGGCCTATAGACTAGCCTACATCAGGTGTGATACTACCCTTATTAAAACATATAGGCCTATAGACTAGCTTACATCAGGTGTGATACTACCCTTATTAAAACATATAGGCCTATAGACTAGCCTACATCAGGTGTGATACTACCCGTATTAAAACATATAGGCCTATAGACTAGCTTACATCAGGTGTGATACTACCCTTATTAAAACATATAGGCCTATAGACTAGCCTACATCAGGTGTGATACTACCCTTATTAAAACATATAGGCCTATAGACTAGCCTACATCAGGTGTGATACTACCCTTATTAAAACATATAGGCCTATAGACTAGCCTACATCAGGTGTGATACTACCCTTATTAAAACATATAGGCCTATAGACTAGCCTACATCAGGTGTGATACTACCCTTATTAAAACATATAGGCCTATAGACTAGCTTACATCAGGTGTGATACTACCCTTATTAAAACATATAGGCCTATAGACTAGCCTACATCAGGTGTGATACTAACCTTATTAAACATATAGGCCTATAGACTAGCCTACATCAGGTGTGATTTAATCTTATCTTTACATATACTATATAATATATATAATTCAGAAGTGATAGGCTAATATTGTCACCCATCACACTATTCTTGATTTAATATTGTCTTTACATATACTATATAATATATGTGTGACATTTGTTTTGATTTTGAATGGACCATTATCATGCACCTGTCTCAAAACAGGAAGCAGGAAAAAATACATGTCATCTATGCACTTAAATAGTGAATGAAGAACCCTTTTCCCCTGGTTCATTTTCATGCCAGTCAGGTAGGCTATACTCCTGTTGTAAAGAGAAGCAATGTGCTTAACATTAGGAAAGTTGAGAAATAAATATAGTAGGCCTAGCCTATAGAAAGCTGATGGGATCCTCCTCTTTTTAATAGAGGCCATCACTCTGTTTTCTCACACAATAGCATAGCCTATAGAAATGTTGTGCAACATGAGCTCATGGGTTCTCATGAAGTGTTTGATTACATTTTTTAAAATTACATTTGCATTGATGTCAGAGTGATTAGAGGGAGTGCTGAGAACCAGGCAGTTAGCAAGTTTGGTCGCATACTAATGACCATCAGCAGCATCAGAGTTTGGAGAAGACTAATTACCGCGACTAAACGGCCACGTGGCATTTGACTGCCTTCATGACTCATGACCGCCGGTGTGGCGGTAATATGGTCACCGCAACAACCCTAATCCCATGTTGGCTGGGAGAAGCCAAGTTGACAATACTCTGTAACACTCCAACAATACTCTGACCATCATTTAACTCTGTAATGTCTGGTGTCCAGGTGCCTCCAATGCTCCCCAAGTCTGACTTTGACCCAGAGCACTGCCGAGTCTCGGCACAGCTGGACGACAACGTGAGTACAACACCCCCCACACACACACACAGGGACCCACCAGCTTATGGGCCCTCTGCTCTGAAACATCTGAATAAGTGAAAGCATTATAGTGGTGTAACGGTCACTTTGGCATCGTGTGTGTGTGTGTGTGTGTGTGTGTGTGTGTGTGTGTGTGTGTGTGTGTGTGTGTGTGTGTGTGTGTGTGTGTGTGTGTGTGTGTGTGTGTGTGTGTGTGTGTGTGTGTGTGTGTTCCAGGTAGATGATAACATCCCCCTGCGTGTGATGCTGCTGTTGATGGATGAGGTGTTTGACCTGAAGGAGAGGAACCAGTGGCTCCGCAGGAACATCAAGAACCTTCTGCAGCAACTCATCAGAGCCACATACGGAGACACTATCAACAGGTACCACACACACACACACTCATTCATCAGAGCCACATACGGAGACACTATCAACAGGTACCACACACACACACACACACACACACTCATTCATCAGAGCCACATACGGAGACACTATCAACACGTACCACACACACACACTCATTCATCAGAGCCACATACAGGTACCACACCACACACACACACACACACTCATTCATCAGACACTATCAACAGGTACCACACACACACACATTCATCAGAGCCACATACGGAGACACTATCACAGGTACCACACACACACACTCATTCATCAGAGCCACATACGGAGACACTATCAACAGGTACACACACACACACACTCATTCATCAGAGCCACATACGGAGACACTATCAACAGGTACCACACACACACACTCATTCATCAGAGCCACATACGGAGACACTATCAACAGGTACCACACACACACACACTCATTCATCAGAGCCACATACGGAGACACTATCAACAGGTACACACACACACACACACACTCATTCATCAGAGCCACATACGGAGACACTATCAACAGGTACCACACACACACACACACACTCATTCATCAGAGCCACATACGGAGACACTATCAACAGGTACACACACACACACACACACACACACACACACACTCATTCATCAGAGCCACATACGGAGACACTATCAACAGGTACCACACACACACTCATTCATCAGAGCCACATACGGAGACACTATCAACAGGTACCACACACACACACACACACACACACACACACACACACACACACACACACACACACACACACACACACACACACACACACACACACACACACACACACACACACACACACACACACACACACACACACACACACACACACACACACACACACACACACACACACACACACTCATTCATCAGAGCCACATACGGAGACACTATCAACAGGTACCACACACACACACACACACACACACACACACACACACACACACACACACACACACACACACACACACACACACACTCATTCATCAGAGCCACATACGGAGACACTATCAACAGGTACCACACACACACACACACACTCATTCATCAGCGCCACATACGGAGATCTGACTGTCTGCCTCTGGTCTCTGCAGGAAGATCGTGGATCATGTGGACTTCATGACAGCTCCAGAACAGGTGGCCGACTACGTCAAGAAGTTCCGGTAACACACTCACACACACACACCATCAGATCGCTGCGTGTGATTGGTTAGAAAGCCCATCAGTAACTCTGTGGTCCCGCAACTGTGCAGGGATTCGTACTGGCCCAACGGAATCCTGGCCGAGTCTCCGCCACGCAGGGACAAGAACATCCGCATGAGGACGAGGGTCGCGGCCAAGACCAACCTATTGGGAATCATGCCAGGTAACTAACACACACACAAACACACACGAACACACACACACACACGAACACACACACACACACGAACACACGAACACACACACACAAACACACACACGAACACACACACACAAACACACACACGAACACACACACACGAACACACACAGACACGAACACACACAGACACGAACACACACAGACACGAACACACACAGACACGAACACACACAGACACGAACACACACAGACACGAACACACACACACACACGAACACACACACACACAGAGAGAGAGAGTAAACACACACAGACCGAACAAACTTGTTCACTATTAATCAGCCATTTGTCCCCCTCTTCCAGATGAGTTGAAGCACATCATCGGGGCGGATACGACTCGTAAGGGAATCCTGCGTGTGTTTGACATGTTCCAACACGGACCAATGAATCGTCGGCTGGTCTACGTGCTCCTAGAGGGCTTCCTGGAGACCCTGTTCCCTCACTACAAGTTCCCTGAGCTGTTTGTTAAACTCCACTCTCGCTCGCCGCGCACAGCCAGATACACACAGAAAGTCAAGAACACCTTCCCGAAGAGGTGACAGGAGACTGGAAGTGGGCAGGGTTACCGGGTGACACCCGGTGTAAGAGAAAAGAGGGAGGAGAGTTGTGGGGAGGGTGTGTGCTGTTGAGAAAAGGTTAACGTGTGTGTGTGTGTTCTGCCCTCGTTCGAAGGGATTGTTGGGACCATCCTAGTTGTTAACTCTGCCCTGCTCTCCACTTCCCCTACGTGCCTCACAAACACACTCCTGTAGCGTGGACAAACTGATTTGGGTTTTATTTGTTTTATGCTAACTGTTTTATTGTAGATGTGTTGTCAGACTGGCACAGCTGCTCTGATGAGAGCTGCTCTGATATGCCCAGCAGGTGATCTCACTTCCTGATACCAGGCCGCGTATACAGAAATAGATTGATAGGGGAGGGGGGAATATGGCATAGAGGATGCCATGGTTTGTGAGACAGAAAGCATCAACCACATCTGGTTCTGCAAGGTGTTTGTTTGTCACGTTTTTGTTGGCTTTTTCTTTTGTTTTTGTTTTTCGTGTCAATGTGACGTCATAATCCTCTAGAACACGAGGAGGCTGAGTTTGATCTAAAGTCCACTCCCCCTTTTTAATGCGCCTGTCAGTAGCCATGACAACCACAGCTCTAACTGTTTTTGTTTGTTTGTTTACGGGGATGATGGACAGCTCTACTGTGCTTCATGTTCATGGAAAGCAGGATATAAACAGCTCCCCTGCCGGTGAGGCCTGGGTAAATGTGAAATGGCCCGTTCTAATGGACTGACACAGTCTCATAGTAATCCACTACATTTTGGAATGAGACAGAATGAAATGACAGGCCAGAGTGTGAATGGTGCTGTCTGTAGAGTAGAATGTACTCACTGGGCGTATTTGTGTTTGAGTGTGTGTGTGTGTTTGAGAGTGTGTGTGTGTTTGAGAGTGTGTGTGCGTTTGAGAGTGTGTGTGCGTTTGAGAGTGTGTGTGCGTTTGAGAGTGTGTGTGCGTTTGAGAGTGTGTGTGCGTTTGAGAGTGTGTGTGCGTTTGACAGTGTGTGCGTGTGTGCGTGTGTGCGTGTGTGCGTGTGTGCGTGTGTGTGTGTGTGTGTGTGTGTGTGTGTGTGTGTGTGTGTGTGTGTGTGTGTGTGTGTGTGTGTGTGTGTGTGTGTGGCAGTAAGATGCAGCCCTCCCCAGTCAGACACTGTGCCAGTGTGGGGCCCATGCTATAGTATCATACCACTAAGTAACAAAGAGAAAACACACTGATATCCCTGCTATATCACACTTTCATTCAGAGAAAATTTCATTTTGTGCAATATTTTTATTTGACGCCTGAGTTTTTGAATAATTGTATAAAAATGGAAAAGTATACCGTTTTGGAAAAATTGTAGAAAAGGTGAAAGAATTCTTCCCCCCTTCCCAAAGAAATTCTAACCCTACATTCCGTTGTAAAAAAAAGAAAATCTACATTTAATTGCAGACTCGTTTTATACGTCTTTTTTTAATTATTATTTTACTCCTGATGAATGTGGTTTCCATGCCGATGTGTCAGCAAGAGTGATCTAGCCAGTCGAGCTAAAGCCTCTGGATAGAAAGCTATAGTTCATTGGTCTAGAGATATGGTGGAAGGGCTTATTATGCATATGAACCTGTTGATTGGAGAGTGAACAGAAATTATTCACTGTTGTATGAACCAATGACAGGAGAGACTTTGGGTCATCTGTCCAATCAAATCGCAGGAAAGCCATGTTTCTGTAGAATCACTGCTAAATAACGCTTAGTACCGGAGTTCTTTCATTCTCCGAACAGAGCTCCAATTCCACTGCTGCCAACTGTCCCTCTGCTGTGATTGGCTGGCACTGAACAGCTCTAGACCGTGATTGGCAGTGTGAGGACATGAATTCTGAGCTGTGTGACTTTTTAAAAGGAAGTGGATATTTGTCCGTGGACAGGGGAGGTGACAAGGGGAACCCCACAGGACTTCATCTTTAAAGCCTCCATTCGGGATGTCTCGGCTATTGATGTCCACAGGGTTTACCCCGCGTCAATGTTTTCCTGCGTTGGATTAACCATTAAATGAACGGGGCACAGAATCTAACAGAGGAACACAATATGAGACAACACTGCAAGCATCATGTACATTTGAATGAAGCGTTGCTATGAAAAGCCGGGATCTCCTAGTACATTATGAATCTATGATAATGAACCATGTGCATATCTGTGTACAGTACGTGTCTATAGTGTGCCTAAATGTTCCGTTAACTCTATTTTCATATTGTTCATTAACAAAAGGTGAGGATCAAAAAGAATGTCAAGGTCATTTTAGACTGAAGAGAACTCTAAAGACTCTGGAGCCAGAGAACTCTAAAGACTCTGGAGCCAGAGAACTCTAAAGACTCTGGAGCCAGAGAACTCTAAAGACTCTGGAGCCAGAGAACTCTAAAGACTCTGGAGCCAGAGAACTCTAAAGACTCTGGAGCCAGAGAACTCTAAAGACTCTGGAGCCAGAGAACTCTAAAGACTCTGGAGCCAGAGAACTCTAAAGACTCTGGAGCCAGAGAACTCTAAAGACTCTGGAGCCAGAGAACTCAAGACTCTGGAGCCAGAGAGAACTCTGGAGCCAGAGAACTCTAAAGACTCTGGAGCCAGAGAACTCTAAAGACTCTGGAGCCAGAGAACTCTAAAGACTCTGGAGCGAGAGAACTCTCAAGACTCTGGAGCCAGAGAACTCTACTCTCAAGACTCTGGAGCCAGAGAACTCTACTCTCAAGACTCTGGAGCCAGAGAACTCTCAAGACTCTGGAGCCAGAGAACTCTCAAGACTCTGGAGCCAGAGAACTCTCAAGACTCTGGAGCCAGAGAACTCTCAAGACTCTGGAGCCAGAGAACTCTCAAGACTCTGGAGCCAGAGAACTCTAAAGACTCTGGAGCCAGAGAACTCTCAAGACTCTGGAGCCAGAGAACTCTAAAGACTCTGGAGCCAGAGAACTCTCAAGACTCTGGAGCCAGAGAACTCTCAAGACTCTGGAGCCAGAGAACTCTCAAGACTCTGGAGCCAGAGAACTGGAGCCAGAGAACTCTCAAGACTCTGGAGCCAGAGAACTCTCAAGACTCTGGAGCCAGAGAACTCTCAAGACTCTGGAGCCAGAGAACTCTCAAGACTCTGGAGCCAGAGAACTCTCAAGACTCTGGAGCCAGAGAACTCTCAAGACTCTGGAGCCAGAGAACTCTAAAGACTCTGGAGCCAGAGAACTCTAAAGACTCTGGAGCCAGGGGTAGGTTCTAGAAGCTGGGGTGGTCAACCCTCCTCCTGGAGAACTTTTTGTCCAACCCTGCTCTATTCTAACACACCTAATTTAACTAATCAAGGTGTTGAGGAGGAGGAGCAGCAGCTGATTAAACAGGACCAGGTGTGTTAGAGCAGAATCCTGCTCAGGATGGGTAGCTCTCCAGGAGCACAGTTGGAGACTCCTGTTCTGGGGTCTTTTTTTTTTGCATCATGCTTATCAAACTATTCCTTTGGAAACGCTGAACTCAGATCAGCATAACACTAATAATAAAATGGTAACTGACCACTGTGTGGTGTGTGACGCATGTTGTTCTTCAGCAATCTCTCTCTCTCTTTCACCAGTCTCTCTTTTCAATTTCAATTGAAGGGCTTTATTGGCATGGGAAACATTGCCAAAGCAAGTGAAGTAGATAATGAACAGTAAACATTATACACACAAGAATAAAAACATTTCAAATGTCATATTTGACCCTTCCTCTGTCTTAATCTCCCCTCTCCAGTTAGCGTCAGCAGGGGCTTCTGTCAGCAGCTTTAACATGGTTTAGGGCAGGGTTCCCCAACTGGTGGCCCACGGGCCATTTTTATTTCCCCTCCCCCAAGTTTTTGAACAAAACATTACTTATATGTTTTATTGTTGGACATAAGACTGTAAAAAACACCAGCAAAACAGCTCACAGTTATTTTAATTTTGGAAGTCTGTTTCAACGTATTCCTAAAAGAGCAATACACTGTATGTGATCGAATACAAACGTAAGCAAGGTTTGAAATGTTTTTAAAATCTTTTGGGGATTTTTGTGGTCCATTTGCAGTCTACAAATGTGCAATTATGTTCCAGCCCCTTGACCATCCGCGGCTGAATCTAGTTGATGATCCCTGGCTTTGGGGATGTATACCCATATTAACACTCCCACACCACCTAGTACCAGCCTAGCCATTAATACTCCCATACCACCTAATACCAGCCTAGCCATTAATACTCCCACACCACCTAGTACCAGCCTAGTCATTAATACTCCCACACCACCTAGTACCAGCCTAGCCATTAATACTCCCACACCACCTAGTACCAGCCTAACCATTAATACTCCCACACCTCCTAATACCAGCCTAGCCATTAATACTCCCACACCACCTAGTACCAGCCTAGCCATTAATACTCCCACACCACCTAATACCAGCCTAGCCATTAATACTCCCACACCACCTAATACCAGCCTAGCCATTAATACTCCCACACCACCTAATACCAGCCTAGCCATGAATACTCCCATACCACCTAGTACCAGCCTAGCCATTAATACTCCCACACCACCTAGTACCAGCCTAGCCATTAATACTCCCATACCACCTAGTACCAGCCTAGCCATTAATACTCCCACACCACCTAGTACCAGCCTAGCCATTAATACTCCCACACCACCTAGTACCAGCCTAGCCATTAATACTCCCACACCTCCTAATACCAGCCTAGCCATTAATACTCCCACACCACCTCCTAATACCAGCCTAGCCATTAATACTCCCACACCTCCTAATACCAGCCTAGCCATTAATACTCCCACACCTCCTAATACCAGCCTAGCCATTAATACTCCCACATCTACTCTTAATACCAGCCTAGCCATTAACCCTCCCACACCAACTCCTAATACCAGCCTAGCCATTAACCCCCCCACACCAACTCTTAATACCAGCCTAGCCATTAACCCCCCCACACCAACTCTTAATACAAGCCTAGCCATTCACTCTGCCACGCCAACCCCTTATACCAGCCTAGCCATTCACACTCCTGCACCAGCTTAGCAATTCACTCTGCCACGCCAACATAGCACCAGCCCGTCAGCACCTAGCACCTGGTTAGAGCATTAGAGCCAGCTGTTCTGCAGTGTTTTCAATGTCAGAAATGTGGTCGTGTCAGTTTGTATGAAGGGAGGAACCTAGATGTGGAAGGGCTGCTATGTTTTTGTGCCAGTCGGTCCTTGGAAGGAGAGGGGCTGGTGCAAACAGAACTATACCGGGCTTTAACCCTCAGGAGCCAACTAGCTAGATGCGCAGGTAAGAGACAAGTGAGAGCCACCAGCGAAACAAGAAACATGGTGTTTATGAAGATTCGGAGACCAGGTAAGTTCAGGGCTGGATGAATGCAGGGGCTTACCGGGGCTGAAGCTCCTGGGCCCAGGCCCAAGAGGCAAAACAAATGTATATTTTTTACGTTTAAAAATAAATTACAGACATATATGTAGTATATACAGTGCCTTCGGAAAGTATTCAGACCCCTTGACTTTTTCCACATTTTGTTATATTACAGCCTTATTCTAAAATAAATATAAAATCCCCAGCAATCTACACACAACACCCCGTAATGACAAAGTGAATACAGGTTTGTAGATTTTGTTTGCAAATCTATTACAATTTTTTTTAAACATACCTTCTTTACTTAAGTATTCAGTCCCTTTGCTATGAGACTCGACATTGAGCTCAGGTGTATCCTGTTTCCTATGGTCATCCTTGATGTTGATGAAAGGCACACACCTGTCTATATAAGGTCCCACAGTTGTCAGTGCATGTCTGAGCAAAAACCAAGCCATGAGGACAAAGGAATTGTCCGTAGAGCTCCGAGACAGGATTGTGTCGAGGCACAGATCTGGGGAAGGGTACCAAAACATTTCTGCAGCATTGAAGGCCCCCAAGAACACAGTGGCCTCCATCATTCTTCAATGGAAGAAGTTTGGAACCACCAAGACTCTTTCTAGAGCTGGCCGCCCAGCCAAACTGAGCAATCGGGGGAGAAGGGCCTTGGTCAGGAAGGTGATCAAGAACCTGATGGTCACTCTGACAGAGCTCCAGAGTTCCTCTGTGGAGATGGGAGAACCTTCCAGAAGGACAACAATCTCTGCAGCACTCCACCAATCAGGCCTTTATGGTAGAATGGCCAGCGGAAGCCACTCCTCAGTAAAAGGCACATGACAGCCCGCTTGGAGTTTGCCAAAAGGCACCTAAAGACTCAGACCATAAAAAACAAAATGCTCTGGTCTGATGAAACCAATATTTAACTCTTTGGCCTGAATGCCAAGTGTCACGTCCGGATGAAACCTGGCACCATCCTACGGTGAAGCATGGTGGTGGCAGCATCATGCTTTGGGGATGTTTTTCAACGGCAGGGACTGGGAGACTAGTCAGGATCGAGGGAAAGATGAACGGAGCAAAATACAGAGAGATCCTTGATAACCTGCTACAGAGCGCTCAGGACCTCAGTTTGGGACGAAGGTTCAACTTCCAACAGTACAACCACCCTAAAGCACACAGCCAAGACAACATAGGTGTGGCTTCGGGACAAGTCTCTGAATGTCCTTGAGTGGCCCAGCCAGAGCCTGGACCCGATATAACATCTCTGCAGAGACCTGAAAATAGCTGTATAGCGACGCTCCCCAGTCTGAGGTTCTCAAAACATTCACACACATTGTGTTTTGAAAGAACCAATAGTATGGTGTTTGGTGTATTGTTGGCCCATCAGGAGTCTGGCGGTTGGGGATGGCCCATCAGGAGTCTGTGGCGGTTGGGGATGGCCCATCGGGAGTCTGTGGCGGTTGGGGATGGCCCATCGGGAGTCTGTGGCGGTTGGGGATGGCCCATCGGGAGTCTGTGGCGGTTGGGGATGGCCCATCGGGAGTCTGTGGCGGTTGGGGATGGCCCATCGGGAGTCTGTGGCGGTTGGGGATGGCCCATCGGGAGTCTGTGGCGGTTGGGGATGGCCCATCGGGAGTCTGTGGCGGTTGGGGATGGCCCATCGGGAGTCTGTGGCGGTTGGGGATGGCCCATCGGGAGTCTGTGGCGGTTGGGGATGGCCCATCGGGAGTCTGTGGCGGTTGGGGATGGCCCATCGGGAGTCTGTGGCGGTTGGGGATGGCCCATCGGGAGTCTGTGGCGGTTGAGGATGGCCCATCACCTTTTTTGAATGACAGCCTAAGAATGCCAAGTGTGCAAAGCTGTCATCAAGGCAAAGGCTGACTACCTTTGAAGAATCTCAAATATAAAATAATAAAAGTAACCCCTTGTTTGGTTACTGTGTTATTTCATAGCTTTGATGTCTTTGTTATTATTCTACAATGTAGAAAATAGTAAAAATGAAAACCCTTGAATGAGTAGGTGTCCAAACTTTTTGACTCTTACTGAATGTGTTTGTAATTTGTTTTTGAGCCAAATAGATTGGAGAAGTGGTTTATCCACACATCTCCAGTTTAGATAACTCTTCATGTTTGTTTAGACATATTCTCACCCACGCCACACAGACTCACTCATACTGTCTCTCTCCCTAGGTTATACTGTCCTGTGCTCCTAACAGAGATGTTGCCAACTGTCTCGCTCTCATCCTCAATTCCATGCTGCCCGTCTCGACCCCTGGTCTCCATGGCAACTCTTCCTGCTTCCCAACGGGTCACCATGGCATTCCTTCAATATGTTAATCACTACTCCAACCACCAAATAAAAGGAGTGGTCTTTGAGTCCCCTCCCCCTTTGAGGCCTAACCACGCCTCCTACTCTGCTTCGCCCCACTTTGGCCATAACAAGCTTAACCCCACTGATTCTGAGACGACCTGAAGAGACTACTTTGGCTATACCTCCTCTTCATTGGCAGGATTTTAAGACTACTCTGACCCACTCACTCCACCACAAGGAGAGGTTTAATACTAAAGGAAAACCAGGACTGGACTCGCCTGGGTGTCAATGGAGGGTATCTCCAGTCCTCTAGGATTGGTCCCTGCTACCAAACCTCTGCCATATGACAATGAGAGAGCTGTGGCTGTATGTATGGAGAGAGCAGAGGGACAATCATAGCCAATGGGACCAACAGAATCTACAGCTCTACTTCCTCTGTATCTCCAGGTCTCTTCCTTTTAGGGGTTTTATTAGCTCTCAACTGATTTGCCTAGTTAAATTAAAGGTTAAATAAACAAATATAAATACAATTAGGATTGACCCAGGGTGTCATATAATACACTCTATAGGGAATATGGTATCATGATGTCTTCCACTAGGGAAGTGGCCCCTCTAGCAGCAGGGTCAGCGCACTCTGAAATGTTGTTTTTCATCATTGTAAGCCTGCCACACAACATACTATATGATACATTTATTAAACATAAGAATGAGTGTGAGTTTTTGTCACAACCCGGCTTGTGGGAAGTGACAAAGAGCTCCTATAGGACCAGGGCTCAAATAATAATCAATAATTATCTTTATTTAACCATTTTACATATAAAACTTTATTTGTTAATCGAAAATGGTGAATAACTCACCACAGGTTAATGAGAAAGGTGGGCTTGAAAGGATGCACATAACTCTGCAATGTTGGGTTGTATTGGAGAGAGTCTCAGTCTTAAATCATTTCCCACACACAGTCTGTGTCTGTATTTAGTTTTCATGCTAGTGAGGGCAGAGAATCCACTCTCACATAGGTACATGGTTGCAAAGGGCATCAGTGTCTTAACAATGCGATTTGCCAAGGCAGGATACTCTGAGCGCAGCCCTATCCAGAAATCTGGCAGTGGCTTCTGATGAATTAAATTTTCACAGAACCGCTTGTTGCAATTTCGACGAGGCTCTCTAGTTCAGATATTAGTAAGTGGACTGGAGGCAGGGCATGAAAGGGATAACGAATCCAGTTGTTTGTGTGATCCGTTTGGGGAATGTACCTGTGTAATTGCTCACCCGACTCACTCAGGTGCTTCGCTATATCACATTCGACATTGTCCGTAAACTTGAGTTCATTTGTACTCAAAAAAATAATGCAATGATGGAAAGAAAGACCTGTGTGTTGTCCTTGTTAATGCAGACAGAGACGAGCTCCAACTTATTAATCATAGCCTCAATTTTGTCCCGCACATTGAATATAGTTGCAAAGAGTCCCTGTAATCCTAGATTCAGATCATTCAGGTGAGAAGAAACATCACCCAGATAGGCCAGTCGTGTGAGAAACTCGTCATCACGCAAGCGGTCGGACAAGTGAAATTATGGTCAGTAAAGAAAATGTTAAGCTCGTCTCTCAATTTAAAAAAGGGTCAATATTTTGCCCCTTGATAACCAGCGCACTTCTGTCTGTTGTAGAAGCGTTACATGGTCGCTGCCCATATCATTGCATAGTGCAGAAAATACACGAGTTCAGGGGCCTCTCTAACAAAGTGAACCACTTTCACTGTAGTGTCCAAACCGTATTTCAAGCTGTCAGGCATTCCCTTGGCAGCAAGAGCCTCTTGTTGGATGCTGCAGTGGACCCAAGTGTCGGGAGCAACTGCTTGCACGCGTGTTACTACTCCACTGTCTCCCTGTCATGGATTTCACGCCATCAGTACAGATACCAACATGAGCAGCAGCTACGTTTGGCTTCATACGGACCCGTTAGTGGAATTCCCGCGAGAGAGTAACGGTTAATGTGATTGGATGTTCATTATTTGACTAGGCTACCTGTATTTCACATTGTGTTGTTATTTCGCTGAACACAAGAAGGTTTAATTTTATTTTTGGCAGTGAAATGAGGCTACTCAGGCAAGAAAACAAACCTCAAACATGGAACATTATAAATGTGCTGTTTGAAAATGTTTAAAAAAATATTTTTAAAAATACAATATTTTTTGTTGTTGGTGAATCATATTTTTATTTGGCGTAACCCCCGACAACATTGCAGAATAGGGTGTCATGGATACAGTTCAGAAACAGGAAGGAGGACAAAAGAGAACACTTATTTACTGAGGTAGAAGATTGGTTCACTTTATGGGACCACACAATCATTTAACCCAAACACACACCCTCTCTCACGCTCTCTCCCTGGTTGCGGTCCCAACACTTAAGACACACCCTATCCCCTCAACCCTCAACTTAAGTGGACACTTCTGATGACGTCTGACGAGTATTTAACGGACAAAGGAGGAAGGAATGATTTTTAAAGGGACCACACTTGGCTGGAAATTTGTCACTCATTCATCCCGAGATGATTGTGTTTTCAGCCACCGGTAGCTTGTGGGTGCGTTCTATGCGCTACAGTCAATTATGAGTGCATGTCTACTTATATTAAATTTATCATTATTAATATACGCCTACTGTATGATAGCTAGTGAATGAATTGGCTAAGTAACGTTAGCCTACCCAGCTGGAACTTCTGAAGAATATATATATTTTTTTCTCTACAATTTCCAAAAGATAACCAAACAAAAACACATTTACTTTTTACGAGACGTGTTCGTGCCGTCATGTGCGTTAGTAGCACCATTTATAACTTATTTGCATTTGTTTTGACTGTTTTTATGTTGACTTCTCCATTGATGTTGTTTATAAGTTTTCGCTGACAAGATGTACAATCGTCGTGAATTGAATTATGGGGAGTTTCGGGCCCAGGAGTGAACATAATTGTACACTCGCTAAGCCGACTAAAAACGAGGGCTGAGGGGCTTACATTTGCTAACTTCCCTTGCTTGGCTAATCATTTGGAAAGCCCTCCAAGATGGCGACGGGGATTTCCCCAAGGGCATAAGGCGAGGGTAAGTGGACGAGGGTGTATCTTAAGTGTTTGGACCTGCAACCTCTCTCTCACACACCTTAGTCCTGGTCGTACACCCTGCCGTAGAGACATGCGGTCACTAGTCCAACGGTCATCCCTGAGTGTTCCATGGCCACGCGACCATCTGCGGTCGTCTTGACCTGGTCAGGTTGTTCTAGAACCATGCCGCTACCTAGCAACGACGGGTAAACGTGACGGGTTCCGAACTTCCCCTCCAATAGGAAGTCAACTCTCGACTCTGCCTCCTCCACTTCCTGTCCACAGGAGCTGACCTCTGACCCCAAACAGCGGACCAACGCGCACACCTGGAGGGGGAGGGGTTAATCATCAACACCATGCATGAACTGTTGTACTACTGCAAGAGGCTTAACTATTGGAAGATCACAGCTGGACATGAGGTAAAAACTCAAGCTTAGGAACTGGTAGACTGTATACTGAGTAGAACTGGTATACTGTATACTGAGTAGAACTAGTAAACTGTATACTGAGTAGAACTGGTATACTGAGTAGAACTGGTATACTGAGTAGAACTGGTAGACTGTATACTGAGTAATAATAATAATAATAATAATATATGAGTAGAACTGGTAACTGGTAAACTGTATACTGAGTAGAACTGCTATACTGAGTAGAACTGGTAAACTGTATACTGAGTAGAACTGGTAAACTGAGTAGAATTGGTAGACTGTATACTGAGTAGAACTGGTATACTGAGTAGAACTGGTATACTGAGTAGAACTGGTATACTGAGTAGAATTGGTAGACTGTATACTGAGTAGAACTGGTATACTGAGTAGAACTGGTAAACTGTATACTGAGTAGAACTGGTATACTGAGTAGAACTGGTCAACTGTATACTGAGTAGAACTGGTATACTGAGTAGAACTGGTATACTGAGTAGAACTGGTAAACTGAGTAGAACTGGTATACTGAGTAGAATTGGTAGACTGTATACTGAGTAGAACTGGTATACTGAGTAGAACTGGTAAACTGAGTAGAACTGGTATACTGAGTAGAATTGGTAGACTGTATACTGAGTAGAACTGGTATACTGAGTAGAACTGGTAAACTGTATACTGAGTAGAACTGGTATACTGAGTAGAACTGGTATACTATATACTGAGTAGAACTGGTATACTGAGTAGAACTGGTATACTGAGTAGAACTGGTAAACTGAGTAGAACTGGTATACTGAGTAAAACTGGTAAACTGTATACTGAGTAGAACTGGTATACTGAGTAGAACTGGTATACTATATATACTGAGTAGAACTGTATACTGAGTAGAACTGGTATACTGAGTAGTAGAAACTGGTAAAACTGGTATACTGTATACTGAGTAGAACTGGTATACTGAGTAGAACTGGTATACTGAGTAGAACTGGTAAACTGAGTAGAACTGGTATACTGAGTAGAACTGGTATACTGAGTAGAACTGGTAAACTGAGTAGAACTGGTATACTGAGTAAAACTGGTAAACTGTATACTGAGTAGAACTGGTATACTGAGTAGAACTGGTATACTGAGTAGGACTGGTAAACTGGTATACTGAGTAGAACTGTATACTGAGTAGAACTGGTAAACTGTATACTGAGTAGAACTGGTAAACTGAGTAGAATTGGTAGACTGTATACTGAGTAGAACTGGTATACTGAGTAGAACTGGTATACTGTATACTCAGTAGAACTACTAAACTGTATACTAGAAGTTGAATACTAACAAATGCTTCAAGTATACACAGTGCAGGAGTCCTCCAAGCAGTTCCAAATGGAAGTTGTAATGTTTACCAGTTCTACTCAGTATACAGTATACCAGTTCTACTCAGTATACCAGTTCTACTCAGCATACAGTTTACCAGTTCTACTCAGTATACAGTCTACCAGTTCTCAGTATACCAGTTCTACTCAGTATACCAGTTCTACTCAGTATACCAGTTCTACTCAGCATACAGTTTACCAGTTCTACTCAGTATACAGTCTACCAATTCTACTCAGTATACCAGTTCTACTCAGTATACCAGTTCTACTCAGTATACCAGTTCTACTCAGTATACCAGTTCTACTCAGTATACAGTTTACCAGTTCTACTCAGTATACAGTCTACCAGTTCCACTCAGTATACCAGTTCTACTCAGTTTACCAGTTCTACTCAGTATACCAGTTCTACTCAGTATACAGTTTACCAGTTCTACTCAGTATACAGTCTACCAGTTCCACTCAGTATACCAGTTCTACTCAGTATACAGTCTACAAGTTCTACTCAGTATACCAGTTCTACTCAGTATACAGTATACCAGTTCTACTCAGTATACAGTATACCAGTTCTACTCAGTATACAGTTTACCAGTTCTACTCAGTATACAGTTCTACTCAGTATACCAGTTTACCAGTCCTACTCAGTAAACCAGTTCTACTCAGTATACAGTTCTACTCAGTATACCAGTTTACCAGTCCTACTCAGTATACCAGTTCTACTCAGTATACCAGTTCTACTCAGTATACAGTTTACCAGTTTTACTCAGTATACCAGTTCTACTCAGTTTACCAGTTCTACTCAGTATACCAGTTCTACTCAGTATACCAGTCAGTTTACCAGTTCTACTCAGTATAGTTCTACTCAGTATACCAGTTCTACTCAGTACCATACCAGTTCTACTCAGTATACAGTTTACCAGTTCTACTCAGTATACCAGTTCTACTCAGTATACAGTTTACCAGTTCTACTCAGTATACAGTTTACCAGTTCTACTCAGTTTACCAGTTCTACTCAGTATACAGTTTACCAGTTCTACTCAGTATACCAGTTCTACTCAGTATACCAGTTCTACTCAGTATACAGTTTACCAGTTCTACTCAGTATACCAGTTCTACTCAGTATACCAGTTCTACTCAGTTTACCAGTTCTACTCAGTTTACCAGTTCTACTCAGTATACCAGTTCTACTCAGTATACAGTTTACCAGTTCTACTCAGTATACCAGTTCTACTCAGTATACCAGTTCTACAGTATACCAGTTCTCAGTTTACCAGTTCTACTCAGTTTACCAGTTCTACTCAGTATACAGTTTACCAGTTCTACTCAGTATACCAGTTCTACTCAGTATACCAGTTCTACTCAGTTTACCAGTTCTACTCAGTATACCAGTTCTACTCAGTATACCAGTTCTACTCAGTATACCAGTTCTACTCAGTATACAGTTTACCAGTTCTACTCAGTATACAGTTTACCAGTTCTACTCGGAATACCAGTTCTACTCAGTGTACCAGTTCTACTCAGTATACCAGTTCTACTCAGTATACCAATTCTACTCAGTATACCAGTTCTACTCAGTTTACCAGTTCTACTCAGTATACCAGTTCTACTCAGTTTACCAGTTCTACTCAGTATACAGTTTACCAGTTCTACTCAGTATACCAGTTCTACTCAGTATACCAGTTCTACTCAGTATACCAGTTCTACTCAGTATACAGTTTACCAGTTCTACTCAGTATACAGTTTACCAGTTCTACTCGGAATACCAGTTCTACTCAGTGTACCAGTTCTACTCAGTATACCAGTTCTACTCAGTATACCAATTCTACTCAGTATACCAGTTCTACTCAGTATACCAGTTCTACTCAGTTTACCAGTTCTACTCAGTATACCAGTTCTACTCAGTTTACCAGTTCTACTCAGTATACAGTTTACCAGTTCTACTCAGTATACCAGTTCTACTCAGTATACAGTTTACCAGTTCTACTCAGTATACCAGTTCTACTCAGTATACCAGTTCTACTCAGTATACCAGTTCTACTCAGTATACCAGTTCTACCAGTTCTACTCAGTACCAGTTCTACTCCAGTTCTACTTTACCAGTTCTACTCAGTATACCAGTTCTACTCAGTATACCAGTTCTACTCAGTATACCAGTTCTACTCAGTTTACCAGTTCTACTCAGTATACCAGTTCTACTCAGTTTACCAGTTCTACTCAGTATACAGTTTACCAGTTCTACTCAGTATACCAGTTCTACTCAGTATACCAGTTCTACTCAGTATACCAGTTCTACTCAGTATACCAGTTCTACTCAGTATACCAGTTCTACTCAGTATACCAGTTCTACTCAGTATACCAGTTCTACTCAGTATACCAGTTCTACTCAGTATACCAGTTCTACTCAGTTTACCAGTTCTACTCAGTATACCAGTTCTACTCAGTTTACCAGTTCTACTCAGTATACCAGTTCTACTCAGTATACCAGTTCTACTCAGTATACCAGTTCTACTCAGTATACAGTTTACCAGTTCTACTCAGTATACAGTTTACCAGTTCTACTCAGTATACAGTTTACCAGTTCTACTCAGTATACAGTTTACCAGTTCTACTCAGTATACCAGTTCTACTCAGTATACCAGTTCTACTCAGTATACCAGTTCTACTCAGTATACCAGTTCTACTCAGTATACCAGTTCTACTCAGTCTACCAGTTCTACTCAGTATACCAGTTCTACTCAGTTTACCAGTTCTACTCAGTTTACCAGTTCTACTCAGTTTACCAGTTCTACTCAGTATACAGTTTACCAGTTCTACTCAGTATACCAGTTCTACTCAGTATACCAGTTCTACTCAGTATACAGTTTCCCAGTTCTACTCAGTATAAATTTAAACGTTGGTCCCTACCTGTACATTGTAGCGTCCGTTAACCGTATGAGTGCCAGAGAACGCTCCTAGAGCATAGAGCTCCGTATTGCCCCCCTGTGGGGAGCGTCGGTACTGCAGGTAGCAGCAGAAACGACCGTCACACACTGTCAGCTGGCCCTCTGAACTACTCAGCAGGAGGAAGGAGAAGGGATCATACATCATAGAGGAGGTGAAAGGAAAGGGGGATGAGGGAGAGAAGGCAGGAGGAGAGGTAGAGAGAGAATCCTCCCGGCAGTGTTGGCTCTCCTGTAGACAGAACCCAGAGTTGCCCTCCCTCTGTCCAGACAGAGGCTTAGGTGACCTGGTATAAGCAGTCTCTCCTCCTGCCTCCCCCTCTCCTCCTGCCTCCCCCTCTCCTCTTGCAGTCTGTCCTCCTGCCTCCCCCTCTCCTCCTGCAGTCTGTCCTCCTGCCTCCCCCTCTCCTCTTGCAGTATCTCCTCCTGCCTCCCCCTCTCCTCCTGCAGTCTCTCCTCCTGCCTCCCCCTCTCCTCTTGCAGTCTCTCCTCCTGCCTCCCCCTCTCCTCTTGCAGTCTCTCCTCCTGCCTCCCCCTCTCCTCCTGCCTCCCCCTCTCCCCTTGCAGTCTCTCCTCCTGCCTCCCCCTCTCCCCCTGCCTCCCCCTCTCCTCTTGCAGTCTCTCCTCCTGCCTCCCCCTCTCCTCTTGCAATCTCTTCTCCTGCCTCCCCCTCTCCTCTTGCAGTCTCTCCTCCTGCCTCCCCCTCTCCCTCTCCTCCTGCCTCCCCCCTCTCCTCCTGCCTCCCCCTCTCCTCCTGCCTCCCCCTCTCCTCCTGCCTCCCCCTCCCCCTCTCCTCCTGCCTCCCCATCTCCCTCTCCTCCTGCCTCCCCATCTCCCTCTCCTCCTGCCTGCCCCTTGGCCCTTGTCTCTGTTCCCAGCCAGGCAGTGTCCAGTACAGGTATCCTCAGCACCAGCAGCCTCCCCTCCTCTGGCTGCCCAGCCCTGGCATGGTGGTAGATGGCAGTACCAGGGGTGAAGATGCCACTTCCTGTCATACCCAGGCTGTCTGCCCTGATGTTAGCCGCCAGCAGAGTGGTGTTAGTTCCCAGACTGAAGGCTCTCTGGAACTGAACGGCTGACAACAGAGGAAGCTGGTTCATCCAGGCTGTAGGGTAGACCATCTGTCTGACACCCTGAGGAGAAATAGAAAGACAGAGGAAGCTGGTTCATCCAGGCTGTAGGGTAGACCATCTGTCTGACACCCTGAGGAGAAATAGAAAGACCGAGGAAGCTGGTTCATCCAGGCTGTAGGGTAGACCATCTGTCTGACACCCTGAGGAGAAATAGAAAGACAGAAACATTAACACAGAGACATTAACACAGAGACATTAACACAGAGGCATTAACACAGACACATTAACACAGAGGCATTAACACAGAGACATTAACACAGAGGCATTAACACAGAGACATTAACACAGAGGCATTAACACAGACACACTAACAGAGACACATTAACACAGATACACTAACACAGAGACACTAACAGTGAGACACTAGCACAGAGACACTAACACAGAGACACTAACACAGAGACACTAACACAGAGACACTAACACAGAGACATTAACACAGAGACATTAACACAGACTGTTAACACAGAGACATTAACACAGAGACATTAACACAGAGACACTAACACAGAGACATTAACACAGAGACACTAACACAGAGACATTAACACAGAGACATTAACACAGAGACATTAACACAGAGACATTAACACAGAGACATTAACACAGAGACACTAACACAGAGACATTAACACAGAGACACTAACACAGAGACATTAACACAGAGACATTAACACAGAGACATTAACACAGAGACATTAACACAGAGACATTAACACAGAGGCATTAACACAGAGACATTAACACAGACTGTTAACACAGAGACATTAACACAGAGACACTAACACAGAGACACTAACACAGAGACATTAACACAGAGACACTAACACAGAGACATTAACACAGAGACATTAACACAGAGACATTAACACAGACTATTAACACAGAGACACTAACACAGAGACATTAACACAGAGACATTAACACAGAGACATTAATACAGAGACATTAACACAGAGACACTAACACAGAGACATTAACACAGAGACATTAACACAGAGGCATTAACACAGAGACACTAACACAGAGACATTAACACAGAGACATTAACACAGAGACATTAACACAGAGACATTAACACAGAGACATTAACACAGAGACATTAACACAGACTATTAACACAGAGACATTAACACAGAGACATTAATACAGAGACATTAACACAGAGACATTAACACAGAGACATTAACACAGAGACATTAACACAGAGACATTAACACAGAGACATTAACACAGAGACATTAACACAGAGACATTAACACAGAGACATTAACACAGAGACATTAACACAGAGACATTAACACAGAGACACTAACACAGAGACATTAACACAGAGACATTAACACAGAGGCATTAACACAGAGACATTAACACAGAGACATTAACACAGAGACATTAACACAGAGACATTAACACAGAGACATTAACACAGACTATTAACACAGAGACATTAACACAGAGACATGAACACAGAGACATTAACACAGACTATTAACACAGAGACATTAACACAGAGACATTAACACAGAGACATTAACACAGAGACATTAACACAGAGACATTAACACAGAGACATTAACACAGACTATTAACACAGAGACATTAACACAGAGACATTAACACAGAGACATTAACACAGACTATTAACACAGAGACATTAACACAGAGACATTAACACAGAGACATTAACACAGAGACATTAACACAGAGACATTAACACAGAGACATTAACACAGAGACATTAACACAGACTGTTAACAACTTAATTTTGGATGCATAATCAAACATTGTGGGGGAAAAAGGTGTGTGTGTGTGTGTGTGTGTGTGTGTGTGTGTGTGTGTGTGTGTGTGTGTGTGTGTGTGTGTGTGTGTGTGTGTGTGTGTGTGTGTGTGTGTGTGTGTGTGTGTGTGTGTGTGTGTGTGTGTGTGTGTAATAATCCCTTGGTGAGAGCTTACATTTGTCCTATTACACCTGTGTGTATTAATACACGTGTGTGAATTGTAAATGTATCCTACTCTCCCTGATACACCCTCAGTGTGCAGGTCACAGCCAGGGTCTGCCATCTACAACTCTCCCTGATACACCCTCAGTGTGCAGGTCACAGCCAGGGTCTGCCATCTACAACTCTCCCTGATACACCCTCAGAGTGCAGGTCACAGCCAGGGTCTACCATCTACAACTCTCCCTGATACACCCTCAGAGTGCAGGTCACAGCCAGGGTCTGCTATCTACAACTCTCCCTGATACACCCTCAGAGTGCAGGTCACAGCCAGGGTCTACCATCTACAACTCTCCCTGCTACACCCTCAGAGTGCAGGTCACAGCCAGGGTCTACCATCTACAACTCTCCCTGATACACCCTCAGAGTGCAGGTCACAGCCAGGGTCTACCATCTACAACTCTCCCTGATACACCCTCAGAGTGCAGGTCACAGCCAGGGTCTACCATCTACAACTCTCCCTGATACACCCTCAGAGTGCAGGTCACAGCCAGGGTCTACCATCTACAACTCTCCCTGATACACCCTCAGAGTGCAGGTCACAGCCAGGGTCTGCCATCTACAACTCTCCCTGATACACCCTCAGAGTGCAGGTCACAGCCAGGGTCTGCCATCTACAACTCTCCCTGATACACCCTCAGAGTGCAGGTCACAGCCAGGGTCTACCATCTACAACTCTCCCTGATACACCCTCAGAGTGCAGGTCACAGCCAGGGTCTACCATCTACAACAGGGTTAAGTATCTTAAAACCTTTTGGTTACTGGCCCGACGCTCTAACCACAGGGCTACCTGCCGCCCTCTGAGCTTCCTGTACGTACCTGCTCCAGTAGTCTGACGGTAGGGTCATGGAACAGGATGTCGAAGCAGGTGAACACTCCAAACCGTCCGGCGAACGGCGTGTCAAAGGTCACCACCTCGAGTGTGGGCGGGGCATCGAAGGCCTTCTCAAAGTACAGGTTGTGTTTGTGATAGCGTGCTGCCAGGGAACCATCCCACCTGCAGTGAATGGGAGAACAAACATTTATTTTTCATCTGTCTATAACTCAAATCATTGTGTAAAAAAAAAAATACAATTATTATTAAACATACAGTACATACAGAGAATGGCTGATGGTGGGGGCGCGTTTTAAATGAACGCCTCTTAACAATATAGCACAAACATCATCCCTGTATATAAACAACATATAATGTCATTTCCCTATTCCAGGAGAACAAACATCATCCCTGTATATAATGTAATTTCCCTATTCCAGGAGAACAAACATCATCCCTGTATATAAACACAATATAATGTAATTTCCCTATTCCAAGAGCACAAACATCATCCCTGTATATAATGTAATTTCCCTATTCCAAGAGCACAAACATCATCCCTGTATATAATGTAATTTCCCTATTCCAAGAGCACAAACATCATCCCTGTATATAATGTCATTTCCCTATTCCAGGAGCACTAACATCATCCCTGTATATAAACACAATATAATGTCATTTCCAAGAGAACCTCTGGAGGTTTTGGAAAACCTGGAACTCCCTGTCCACCTTTTACTCTCTAGCGGCACATGAACAACGTGTTCAAAACAGAAGCAACACCGGTAACCTGAAGACAACATCAGTGTTGAACTGCCAGCGCCCATCGGGGGGGCAGGTGGGGTGAGAGGTCTGACGGCAGGGCTGGAGGTCAGCCATGTTGGCCACCAGGTACAGACGGTGACGTCGAGCCATGCAGCTCAACCTCTGGAGGACCTGAGAGAGAACAGGACAGAATACACATTTGACGATATTTGATATGGTAGTAGGTGTCTTTGAACAGGATATGGTAGTAGGTGTCTTTAAACAGAATATGGTAGTAGGTGCCTTTGAACAGGATATGGTAGTAGGTGCCTTTGAACAGGATATGGTAGTAGGTGTCTTTGAACAGGATATGGTAGTAGGTGTCTTTGAACAGGATATGGTAGTAGGTGTCTTTGAACAGGATATGGTAGTAGGTGTCTTTGAACAGGATATGGTAGTAGGTGTCTTTAAACAGAATATGGTAGTAGGTGCCTTTGAACAGGATATGGTAGTAGGTGCCTTTGAACAGGATATGGTAGTAGGTGTCTTTGAACAGGATATGGTAGTAGGTGTCTTTGAACAGGATATGGTAGTAGGTGTCTTTGAACAGGATATGGTAGTAGGTGTCTTTGAACAGGATATGGTAGTAGGTGTCTTTGAACAGGATATGGTAGTAGGTGTCTTTGAACAGGATATGGTAGTAGGTGTCTGTGTCTTTGAACAGGATATGGTAGTAGGTGCCTTTGAACAGGGTATGGTAGTAGGTGCCTTTGAACGGGGTATGGTAGTAGGTGCCAGGTGCACCTGTTTGTGTCAAGAACTGCAACGCTGCTGGGTTTTTCACGCTCAACGGTTTTCCGTGTGTATCAAGAATGGTCCACCACCAAAAAGACTTCCAACCAACTTGACACAACTGTGGGAAGCATTGGAGTCAACATGGGCCAGCATCCCTGTGGAACGCTTTCGACACCTTGTAGAGTCCATGCCTCTGTGTGTGTGTGTGTGTGTGTGTGTGTGTGTGTGTGTGTGTGTGTGTGTGTGTGTGTGTGTGTGTGTGTGTGTGTGTGTGTGTGTGTGTGTGTGTGTGTGTGTGTGTGTGTGTGTGTGTGTGTGTGTGTGTGTGTGTGTGTGCGTGTACACACGCAGGTCTGGCTTTATTGGTGTGCCTGGTCCGTCCAAATAAAATATTGATCATTTATTTGAGACGCGCGCCCGGCAGAAAGACGCATCAATCTCAAATAAAACATGTAACTCTGTGTTGTTGACTTGTTTATTGTTTACTCCATGTGTAACTCTGTGTTGTTGTTTTGTTTATTGTTTACTCCATGTGTAACTCTGTGTTGTTGACTTGTTTATTGTTTACTCCATGTGTAACTCTGTGTTGTTGACTTGTTTATTGTTTACTCCATGTGTAACTCTGTGTTGTTGACTTGTTTATTCCATGTGTAACTCTGTGTTGTTGACTTGTTTATTGTTTACTCCATGTGTAACTCTGTGTTGTTGACTTGTTTACTCCATGTGTAACTCTGTGTTGTTGACTTGTTTATTCCATGTGTAACTCTGTGTTGTTGACTTGTTTATTGTTTACTCCATGTGTAACTCTGTGTTGTTGACTTGTTTACTCCATGTGTAACTCTCTGTTGTTGTTTTGTTTATTGTTTACTCCATGTGTAACTCTGTGTTGTTGACTTGTTTACTCCATGTGTAACTCTGTGTTGTTGACTTGTTTACTCCATGTGTAACTCTGTGTTGTTGACTTGTTTACTCCATGTGTAACTCTGTGTTGTTGTTTTGTTTATTGTTTACTCCATGTATAACTCTGTGTTGTTGACTTGTTTACTCCATGTGTAACTCTGTGTTGTTGACTTGTTTACTCCATGTGTAACTCTGTGTTGTTGACTTGTTTACTCCATGTGTAACTCTGTGTTGTTGACTTGTTTACTCCATGTGTAACTCTGTGTTGTTGTTTTGTTTATTGTTTACTCCATGTGTAACTCTGTGTTGTTGTTTTGTTTATTGTTTACTCCATGTGTAACTCTGTGTTGTTGTTTTGTTTATTGTTTACTCCATGTGTAACTCTGTGTTGTTGTTTTGTTTATTGTTTACTCCATGTGTAACTCTGTGTTGTTGTTTTGTTTATTGTTTACTCCATGTGTAACTCTGTGTTGTTGTTTTGTTTATTGTTTACTCCATGTGTAACTCTGTGTTGTTGTTTTGTTTATTGTTTACTCCATGTATAACTCTGTGTTGTTGTTTTGTTTATTGTTTACTCCATGTGTAACTCTGTGTTGTTGTTTTGTTTATTGTTTACTCCATGTGTAACTCTGTGTTGTTGTTTTGTTTATTGTTTACTCCATGTATAACTCTGTGTTGTTGTTTTGTTTATTGTTTACTCCATGTGTAACTCTGTGTTGTTGTTTTGTTTATTGTTTACTCCATGTGTAACTCTGTTGTTGTTTTGTTTATTGTTTACTCCATGTGTATCTCTGTGTTGTTGTTTTGTTTATTGTTTACTCCATGTGTAACTCTGTGTTGTTGTTTTGTTTATTGTTTACTCCATGTATAACTCTTCTTTTGATAAATATCCATCGTGAACGATAGCTCCTCAATATTTGAAATATCTTTCCAACACCCCCGGACTCGATAATCACCAAGTCTCAGTGTGAATTAACATAATATCATGATCTGATGATTCCATAATCACCAAGTCTCAGTGTGAATTAACAAAATATCATGATCTGATGACTCCATATATCCAGTGGACAGGCATAAAACAAACAGCTGTGTGTCCCGAGGTCACTAGCGTGGGAAACTCTGAGGGACTAGAATAGGCTAGTTGATATAATGTTGCATGTGCGCTAGCGACAGCTTCCGGTCAAGACAGATAGAAAGGGAGGCAGAGATGAATGTGATTGAAAGAACCTGAATTGTCATCAGGATATTTGCTACTGTTATTTGTCAGCTTTAGACCTATGTATAGACTTTAGTTGACTATGGAACTTCTAGGCTTCCTGCTGCATTGGCCAATAGGTTCTATGCGCTAATTTATATGCGCTAATTTATAACTGCCAATAGATCAGTGTATCAGTGTCCATATGGCTGAGGCTGGTATTCTTGCCTCAGTTGAAAGATTTTTCCGATTTTTATTATTAACCACGTGACAATGATTCTGAGAAATTAAAACGTTACTATTGAAATGAAAGTGTTCCACGAAAATGCGCATATAAAAATAATCACAACTGGCACAAAGATCGGTAGAAATGGTAGGATAAATTGTAAGCTTCCCCAAACTTGAAACTCACGAGCTGCTTATTGCCTCGACTATCACACTGTTTAAAAAACTACTGTGAACGTTCATGCGCTTGCGCACACAGGAGGTCCCCTGAAAAAAAAGTACCCGCATATAGAAATCAAAGGCCCGTCCAACTGATTCGTTCTGGATCCGGCCCTGTACATACCTCAGTGTGGGTGTGTCTGTCTGTCTGTGTACAGGGGTTCCAGTCCTCAGACTGTGGGTCAGGGATGGTCTCTAGGTAAGCAGAGATGGACAGACGACTGAAGTTAAACCCCTGAAGACCATCCTCTGGAAATACTATGATCTGAGCCCCCTGAAAGAGAGAATTAGGGAAACGGGTGAGACTCGAAAGGGAGAAGAGCTTTAAAGCTAACTTCAGCCCTTTTAAAGCAAGATTGATGTGTATCCTTCCTGTCAAAGAGAAGTGTAACACAGTCCTGAAGAGCTTAGCGGCAGGGTGTGCAGGCTTTTAGTTCCAGCCCTGCACTAACACATCTGGCTAAGACCCCCCTAAATGTAGCCAACCTGTTCCGCAGCTCGCGCGGACTGCTCCTCGTACACATCTAGGTTGCTCATCATGTGCTTGAGCGCCGCGGCCCGGGACAGAGGTACGTGCGGCTCCGGGTTCAGAATAACCCGGTGCTCGTATACCGCAGCCACGTAGGATTGGCCGGGAGTCCCCTCTGACCTGTCCCCAGCCCGAGTTAACGTTACGGGGAACCGACAAAGAACAGCCACCGCCGCCACGGCCTGGAGGACACGGAGGACCATGGCTGACTGACCAGAGCCCGGGATAGATGGGGAACTCTGATGGGGAGGACCGGTCAGTACGAGTTCAATGGTCACTCAGTCCAAAGTTCTCAACACTCGTTAAACAAATACAACCGCGAGTTTGTTTCTAATTCTGACCTGTTTCACAAAAGTATAGCTGTTGATAGAATGGATGCAATATTAACACGTTGTTGTTACATTAACTAGCTACTGTAGCTATATCTAATACATGTTTGTTGTTGTTTCTACTGCCCTGTCTTCTTCTTTAAGGTTTTATGGCAGTCTATTGCTGTATTGCCGGCTCCTACTTACTGTGCGGAGTATGGTTGAAAAGTGCACCTGACATCGTTCCTGCCTTCGGTGATAGGCTGTTGGCTTGTCTGAGGGCGTGTTCTTCAGTCTGAACCCATGCAGCGCTGCGGTATGACCGCTAGGGGGCAGCAGCTCACGAAATATACAGTAGCCAAATATATTTTTGTTTTAGCCAGTATTTTTGTATACTAGGATGCTGGTTCGGGTTCCTGTTTTTTGAGCTTGTGGGAGATCTGTCGACGGTTGAGCACGACGTTGCCCCTGGTTGCTTCTGTGTATCGCTCTAGATGGGAGTCTGTTAGATGACTGAATGTGATGTAGATGTTGAGCGCCTTCACTGAAAGTAGATTGTATTTTTTAATATTCAATATATAAATGTATATATAGATGAGAAATAAAAACAGTCACATCTACAGTGGTTCTTCCTTTAGAAGTTGTGTCAGGCTGCAGCACAGCTGCTGTGTTAATTAATGGATTTAATGTAACCCATATTGAACTGGGCAGGTCAGTGAGCACTGCCCCGTAGCACTTCACATCTGTAGCCATGAAGTGCTTTGAAAGGCTGGTCATGGCTCACATCAACAGCATCCTTCCATGATACCCTAGACCCACTCTAATTAGCATACCGCCCCAACAGATCCACAGATGACGCAATCTCAATCACACTCCACACTGCCCTTTCTCACCTGGACAAAAGGAATACCTATGTGAGAATGCTGTTCATTGACTACAGCTCAGCGTTCAACACCATAGTGCCCACGAAGCTCATCACTAAGCTAAGGACCCTGGGACTAAACACCTCCCTCTGCAACTGGATCCTGGACTTCCTGACGGGCCGCCCCCAGGTGGTAAGGGTAGGCAACAACATGTCTGCCACGCTGACCCTCAACACTGGGGCCCCTCAGGGGTGTGTACTTAGGCTCCTCCTGTACTCTCTGTTCACCCATGACTGCATGGCCAAACACGACTCCCAACGCCATCATTAAGATTGCTGACGACACAATGTGGTAGGTCTGATCACCAACTACGATGAGACAGCCTACAGGGAGGAGGTAAGAGAACTGGCAGTGTGGTGCGAGAACAACAACCTCTCCCTCAATGTGAGCAAGACAAAGGAGCTGATCGTGACCTACAGGAAAAGGCGGGTCAAACAGGCCCCCATTAACATCGACGGGGCTGTAGTGGAGAGGGTCGAGAGTTTCAAGTTCCTTGGTGTCCACATCACCAACAAACTATCATGTTCCAAACACAACAAGACAGTCGTGAAGAGGGCACGACAAAACCTTTTCCCCCTCAGGAGACTGTAAAGACTTGGTATGGGTCCTCTGATCCTAAGAATATATTCTACTCAATCCATAGGCTTCATTAATATCATTCAGACTGTTGTGAAGTCAATACAACAAGCTATGATAGCTGAGGTTAATGGCTAGGTTCTGAACTAATATGTATACCAAACGGTCCATACACAGATCAGCTACATAGCTAGCTACACATCCATAGGCTTACAGGTATTTTTATCCTCTACTGCACAATAAGCAAGGAAATAGTTAGCTAGCTACATTACTTCAGCTGCATTGCATGGGAAATATCATCAAGGCAAGCTTACAAAATTGCACATTCATTTTGCAGTAAATGTTTTTAGCAGCTAGATTCTTTACATCCACTGTTTCACAAGACGACAGCCTGGTTTGCTGGTTTATATTGAGATAGACTTTTGTTATTGACCAAGTACTTATTTTCCACCATAATTTGCAAATCAATTCATTAAAAATCCTACAATTGTGATTTTCTGTTTTTTTTTTCTCATTTTGTCTGTCATAGTTGATGTGTACCTCTCTCATCTTTTTAAGTGGGAGAACTTGCACAATTGGTGGCTGACTAAATACTTTTTTCCCCCAATGTAGCTAGCTGGCTAAATAGAGATTTTCCTAAATTAACCTTAAGACAAAAACATATGCATAATTGTTTGTCGCTACATTAACTAACATATTTCTCTCAACTGTACATTTTGTTCATTACTTCTTATGACGTTATAATTACTTACATTTGCTTCCACTGTAATGTTTTGTCAGCCAGTGATGTACAGCGTCAAATTCTTCATGAGAGAATATGATTGGTCATCGCCCAGCAGTCGCCACTGGTGATTTCCATAAAGTTGGGAAGTGTTGGTCCCCCCGCCCAATGGTCCCCCTGCCCAATGGTCCCCCTGCCCAATGGCCCCCCCCGCTCAATGGTCCCACCGCCCAATGGCCCCCCGCCCAATGGTCCCACCGCCCAATGGCCCCCGCCCAATGGTCCCCCACCCAATGGTCCCCCGCCCAATGGTCCCCCGCCCAAAATGAACAGGTACAGTAAGCTACAGTACTGTACAGTAGGCCTAATAATGCTAAAAAAAAAATAACGTTTAAATAAATCAACTGTTGATCTTTTAATTCTGCTGCACATGTTTACATCGTTTTCCATTTCCAGCGAGACTCACTGATGGATGAATATAATGTGCAAACGACAAAGACACATTGTCTATAAACAGAGAAAGTTCAGCACTTTTGCTCCTCTCCCTAGGAGTCGCCATCCTGCAAAGATGACTGCAAGAGCACAGCGCAGAATCGGAGCGTGTCAGCTAAAGACATACAGACATCTCTGGAACATGCTAACATCTCTGTTGACGAGTCTACGATACGTAAAACACTAATCAAGAATGGTGTTCATGGGAGGACACCACAGAAGAAGTCACTGCTGACCAACAAACATGGTGTTCATGGGAGGACACCACAGAAGAAGTCACTGCTGACCAACAAACATGGTGTTCATGGGAGGACACCACAGAAGAAGTCACTGCTGACCAACAAACATGGTGTTCATGGGAGGACACCACAGAAGAAGTCACTGCTGACCAACAAACATGGTGTTCATGGGAGGACACCACAGAAGAAGTCACTGCTGACCAACAAACATGGTGTTCATGGGAGGACACCACAGAAGAAGTCACTGCTGACCAACAAACATGGTGTTCATGGGAGGACACCACAGAAGAAGTCACTGCTGACCAACAAAAAAAACATTGCTGCCCGTCTGAAGTTCGCTAAAGAGCATCTGGAGGTTCCACAGCGCTACTGGCAAAATATTCTGTGGACAGATGAAACTACAGTTGAGTTGTTTGGAAGGAACACACACCACTATGTGTGGAGAAAAAAAGGCACAACACACCACAATCAAGCTCATCCCAACTGTAAAGTCTGGTGGAGGGAGCATCATGGTTTGGGGCTGCTTTGCTGTAAAGTCTGGTGGAGGGAGCATCATGGTATGGGGCTGCTTTGCTGTAAAGTCTGGTGGAGGGAGCATCATGGTATGGGGCTGCTTTGCTGTAAAGTCTGGTGGAGGGAGCATCATGGTATGGGGCTGCTTTGCTGTAAAGTCTGGTGGGGGAGCATCATGGTTTGGGGCTGCTTTGCTGTAAAGTCTGGTGGAGGGAGCATCATGGTTTGGGGCTGCTTTGCTGTAAAGTCTGGTGGAGGGAGCATCATCATTTGGGGCTGCTTTGCTGTAAAGTCTGGTGGAGGGAGCATCATGGTTTGGGGCTGCTTTGCTGTAAAGTCTGGTGGAGGGAGCATCATGGTATGGGGCTGCTTTGCTGTAAAGTCTGGTGGAGGGAGCATCATGGTATGGGGCTGCTTTGCTGTAAAGTCTGGTGGAGGGAGCATCATGGTATGGGGCTGCTTTGCTGTAAAGTCTGGTGGAGGGAGCATCATGGTTTGGGGCTGATTTGCTGTAAAGTCTGGTGGAGGGAGCATCATGGTTTGGGGCTGATTTGCTGTAAAGTCTGGTGGAGGGAGCATCATGGTTTGGGGCTGATTTGCTGTAAAGTCTGGTGGAGGGAGCATCATGGTTTGGGGCTGCTTTGCTGCCTCCAATCCTGGACAGCTAGCTAATCATCGACAGAAAAATGAATTCCCAAGTTTATCAAGACATTTTGCAGGAGAATGTTAGGCTGTCTGCCTGCCAATTGAAGCTCAACAGAAGTTGGGTGACGCAACAGGACAAAGACCCAAAACACAGAAGTAAATCAACAACAGAATGACTTCAACAGAAGAAGATACACCTTCTGGAGTGGCCCAGTCAGAGTCCTGACCTTCTGGAGTGGCTCAGTCAGAGTCCTGACCTTCTGGAGTGGCCCAGTCAGAGTCCTGACCTTCTGGAGTGGCCCAGTCAGAGTCCTGACCTTCTGGAGTGGCTCAGTCAGAGTCCTGACCTTCTGGAGTGGCCCAGTCAGAGTCCTGACCTTCTGGAGTGGCTCAGTCAGAGTCCTGACCTTCTGGAGTGGCCCAGTCAGAGTCCTGACCTTCTGGAGTGGCTCAGTCAGAGTCCTGACCTTCTGGAGTGGCCCAGTCAGAGTCCTGACCTTCTGGAGTGGCCCAGTCAGAGTCCTGACCTCAACCCCATTTGAGATGCTGTGGCATGACCTCAAGAGAGCAGTTCACACCAGACACCCCAAGAATATTGCTGAACTGAAATAGTTTTGTAAAGAGGAAAGGCCCAAAATTGCTACTGAAAACATTTGGTTGAGGTTATTGCTGCCAAAGGAGGGTCAACAAGTTATTAAATCCAAGGGTTCACATTTTTTTCCCACCCTGCACTGTGAATGTTTACACGGTGTGTTCAATAAAGACATGAAAGCGTATGATTGTTTGTGTGTTATTAGTTTAAGCAGATTGTTTGTCTATTGTGGTGACCTAGATGAAGATCAGATCACATTTTATGACCAATTTATGCAGAAATCCAGGTATTTCCAAAGGGTTCACATACTTTTCTCCCCACTGTATATACAGTACCAGCCAAAAGTTTGGACACACCTACTCATTCAAGGGTTTTCTTTATTTTAACTATTTTCTACATAGTATAAAAATAGTGATGACATCAAAACTACGAAATAACACATATGGAATCATGTAGGAACCTAAATAGTGTTAAACAAATCAAAATATATTTTATATTTGAGATTCTTTAAAGTAGCCACCATTTGCCTTGATGACAGCTTTGCAAACTCTTGGCATTTTCTCAACCAGCTTCACCTGGAATGATTTTACAACAGTCTTGAAGGAGTTCACACATATGCTGAGCACTTGTTGGCTGCTTTTCCTTCACTCTGCGGTCCAACTCATCCCAAAGTTTTTATGTCTTCACTATTATTCTACAATGTAGAAAATAGTACAAATAAAGAAAAACCCTTGAATGAGTAGGTGTGTCCAAACTTCTGACCGGTTCTGTATATATATATAACAACATTTACAGAACATTAACCATGTGTGTTCTCTTGTTTTGTTCTGCTCTGTAGTTTCGACCCAATGATTGTCTGACAAACAAAGAACGTTGCGTGCTGAAGGCCCAGGCATGGATCGAAGCTGGCGAGGCATTCAATAACGTCATCTCCACGGAATAATCAACCGTGGCCCTTGAGCAATTTCCTCAAAATTGCTACAGAACAAAAGGAAGAAGATCAAGCAAGCCGAGTCCCAAGCATCCCCTCAAACTCCATTTGTGGGGGGAGGCAATTTCTCGACAGGGACCAGGCCCATATTTACATTTACATTTACATTTAAGTAATTTAGCAGACGCTCTTATCCAGAGCGACTTACAAATTGGTGCATTCACCTTATGACATCCAGTGGAACAGTCACTTTACAATAGTGCATCTAAATCTTAAAGGGGGGGGGGTGAGAGGGATTACTTATCCTATCCTATTTGATTTTTGATGGTAGGTTTAGCTATTTACAAAGCAAATAGTTACATCAAATATTGTAGCCTACACCTCACAAACTGCAATGTGTTCCACAATAATTCACTGTTGCCTCCTCATCGTGGCTCGAGAGTTCTTTGAGGAAGAAATCATCAAGAGATGTACTGGACCCAATATCAGAGACAGTGGTGTAAAAGTAAGTAAGTAAAAATACTTTAACGTTCTAAGTCGTTTTATTGTACTTTCACAATTTATATTTTTGCCAACTTTTACTTCTACTTCACTACATTCCTAAAGAAAATAATGTACTTTTTACTACCTGATACCCAAAAGTACAGGAAAATGGTCCAATTCACACTTATCAAGAGAACGTCCCTTAAAATTTGCTCATTGATCCCTCCCTTCCTCTCCCCTGTAACTATTCCTCAGGTCGTTGCTGTAAATGAGAACGTGTTCTCAGTCAACTTACCTGGTAAAATAAGGGTTAATAAAAAAATAGCTCAGGACTTGGGAAACCTTTTTCCCTCCCGATCCTCACTGGACTCTCTTTCATTCAGTTTCTTCTTCTTCACATCAGCAAAGAAGGACTCTGTGTTTCAGAAACTCTATATAGAGGGGCTGTCCGCCTTTCACACCGTGGTAAATGAAGCCAGTTTGTCATTTAGAATTATTTCTATCTGTTTTTAGAGGGAGAGAAATCAAAATCAGCGCTCTAACTCCCCCTTGTGATAGTGTGGTGCAATGACAGAATGATGCAATTTACCACAATCTGCCACCGTCGACCACAAACGGTTCCGGCATAAACTTGAAACTTTTAATTGAGGAACCACACGTGCTGTGGGATCAGGGATCATAAGTCTAGGGTTCAGTGGTGTGATGTCACAGTGTGTCTGTCCTTCTGTTGTTCCCTCTGGGAAATCCTCTCTGAGACCACATTAACCTCTGTCTCACATCCCCACTGAGACCACATTAACCTCTGTCTCACATCCCCACTGAGACCACATTAACCTCTGTCTCACATCCCCTCTGAGACCACATTAACCTCTGTCTCACATCCCCTCTGGGGAATCCCTCTGAGACCACATTAACCTCTGTCTCACATCCTCACTGAGACCACATTAACCTCTGTCTCACATCCCCTCTGAGACCACATTAACCTCTGTCTCACATCCCCACTGAGACCACATTAACCTCTGCCTCACATCCTCTCTGAGACCACATTAACCTCTGCCTCACATCCTCTCTGAGACCACATTAACCTCTGCCTCACATCCTCTCTGAGACCACATTAACTTCTGCCTCACATCCCCTCTGGGGAATCCTCACTGAGACCACATTAACTTCTGTCTCATATCCCCTCTGGGGAATCCTCACTGAGACCACAACTAACCTCTGGCTCACATCCCCTCTGGGGAATCCTCACTGAGACCACATTAACTTCTGTCTCATATCCCCTCTGGGGAATCCTCACTGAGACCACAACTAACCTCTGCCTCACATCCCCTCTGGGGAATCCCCTCTGAGACCACATTAACCTCTGTCTCACATCCCCTCTGAGACCACATTAACCTCTGCCTCACATCCCCTCTGAGACCACATTAACCTCTGTCTCACATCCTCTCTGAGACCACATTAACTTCTGTCTCATATCCCCTCTGGGGAATCCTCACTGAGACCACATTAACCTCTGTCTCACATCCCCTCTGGGGAACCCTCACTGAGACCACATTAACCTCTGTCTCACATCCCCTCTGGGGAATCCCCTCTGAGACCACATTAACCTCTGTCTCACATCCCCACTGAGACCACATTAACCTCTGTCTCACATCCTCTCTGAGACCACATTAACTTCTGTCTCATATCCCCTCTGGGGAATCCTCACTGAGACCACATTAACCTCTGTCTCACATCCCCTCTGGGGAATCCTCACTGAGACCACATTAACCTCTGTCTCACATCCCCTCTGGGGAATCCCCTCTGAGACCACATTAACCTCTTTCTCACATCCCCACTGAGACCACAAGTCAACAGTCAACATCTCTCTCCAGGGTTATTCCAACAATTACCAATAGTGGAAACTCCCTTCCATTGTTTTGAAGTCCATGACAGGATGTGTGGAAGTGCACCATTTGTGACAGGATGCAGCCATAGCAATGCCTCTTTCACACCCTTCCTTCGAATCTTTTAAGGAGTTGACCATCGACTGGGCTGGCTATGCTCCCCCACAATCCCCAGGTATCCATCATGTTGACTTCCCCTTCCAGATTCCTCCCCATCAGTTCTGGACAAGATCCAAAATGGCACCCTGTTTCCACCAGTGGAGGCTGATGGGAGGAGCTATAGGAGGACGGGCTCATTGTAATGGAACGGTATCAAACATGAAAACCACATGTTTGACTCTGTTCCATTCATTCCATTCCAGCCATTACAATGAGCCCGTCCTCCTATAGCTCCTCCCATCAGCCTCCACTGATTTCCACTATTCTTTATTTCCTATGTATGGAATAGGGGCTGATTTCAGATTTCCCTCTGGGGTGAACATAAACACTTAAGTCCATAGAAAGCCTCATAGTTCAGAGTTCAGGTTTAAAGGTCATGAGTCAATGATACGATGTGAGAGGTGAAGTCTTCTGTCCGTTATTCACTGTTGGCCAGGAGGATGATGGGAGCGGGGCTAGAGGTCGTCTTAGGGTCACCTTTGGGGTCATCCTTCCCGGGATGCAGTGGGTGTGTTATGGTCAGGGTCAGCTTACCCAGACCCGACTTCTGCTCTGCTCCCTCTGCTCTGTCCCCTGCGCACGCACACACACACACACACACACACACACACACACACACACACACACACACACACACACACACACACACACACACACACACACACACACACACACACACACACACACACACACACACACACACACACACACACACACACACACACACACACACACGAAGCAGGGTAAAGGGTGAATAAGCTTGTTTTCTAAAATGCAATCCTTTAACTACACTGAACAAAAATATAAACGCAACATGTAAAGTGTTGGTCCCATGTTTCATAACCTGAAATAAAATATCCTATACATTTTCCATAAGCACAAAAAGCTTATTTCTCTCCAAGTTTTGTGATTAAATGTGTTTACATCCCTGTTAGTGAGCATTTCTCCTTTGCCAAGATAATCTATCCACCTGACAGGTGTGGCATATTAAGAAGCTGATTAAACAGAATTATCATTACACAGGTGCACCTTGTGCTGGGGACAATAAAACGGCACTCTAAAATGTGCAGTTTTGTCACACAACACAATGCCACAGATGCCTCAAGTTTTGAGGGAGCGTGCAATTGGCATGCTGAGTACAGGAATGTCCACCAGGGCTGTTGTCAGATAATTTAATGTTAATCTATCTACCATAAGTATATTGAGCATGTTTGGGATGCTCTGTGTCGAATTGTACGACAGCGTGTTCCAGTTCCTACCAATATAGTAAAATCTTTGAAATTGTTGCATTTTGTGTTTATATTTTTGTTCAGTAAAGTAACCCAACAATCCAAACAATAATCACATTTGTAGACAGTCACTGGAACACAGACACACACAGACCTCTCTCTTGGTCGCAGTCTGGGTCTGGGGAGGAGGCCCCACTGCACTGGGAACGGGGGCCGAGGTGAGTACAGTCATGCCCTGAACCACACCTCGACTCTGGGCTTAGCCAGCCGCCAGGACTGGGTCCCTCCATGGTACTGGGACAGGACGAGGAGAGGAGAGAGAGGGCAGAGGGGGTGAAGAAGGAGGAGGAGGGATGATGGGAGGAGGAGGTCATGTCGAGGGGAGCGGAAGTGGAGTGTGATTCTGTCTCTTCCTCTGATCCTCCTTCTTCATCAAACGTCACAGACACCACTGGAAAACACACACAGATACACACATTAAAACACACACAGATACTCACATTAAAACACACACAGATATACACATTAAAACACACACAGATACACACATTAAAACACACACAGATATACACATTAAAACACACACAGATACACACATTAAAACACAAACAGATACACACATTAAAACACACACAGATACACACATTAAAACACACACAGATACACACATTAAAACACACACAGATATACACATTAAAACACACACAGATATACACATTAAAACACACACACATTAAAACACACGCAGATATACACATTAAAACACACACACATTAAAACACACACAGATATACACATTAAAACACACACACATTAAAACACACACAGATATACACATTAAAACACACACACATTAAAACACACACAGATATACACATTAAAACACACACAGATATACACATTAAAACACACACAGATACACACATTAAAACACACACAGATACACACATTAAAACACACACAGATACACACATTAAAACACACACAGATACACACATTAAAACACACACAGATATACACATTAAAACACACACAGATACACACATTAAAACACACACAGATACACACATTAAAACACACACAGACACACACATTAAAACACACACAGATATACACATTAAAACACACACAGATACACACATTAAAACACACACAGATACACACATTAAAACACACACAGATATACACATTAAAACACACACAGATATACACATAGATACACACATTAAAACACACACAGATACACACATTAAAACACACACATTAAAACACACACAGATACACACATTAAAACACACACAGATACACACATTAAAACACACACATTAAAACACACACAGATACACACATTAAAACACACACAGATACACACATTAAAACACACACATTAAAACACACACAGATATACACATTAAAACACACACACACATTAAAACACACACATACACACATTAAAACACACACATACACACACATTAAAACACACACAGATACACACATTAAAACACACACAGATACACACATTAAAACACACACAGATACACATATTAAAACACACACATTAAAACACACACAGATACACACATTAAAACACACACAGATACACACATTAAAACACACACATTAATACACACACAGATATACACATTAAAACACACACACACATTAAAACACACACATACACACATTAAAACACACACATACACACACATTAAAACACACACAGATACACACATTAAAACACACACAGATACACACATTAAAACACACACATTAAAACACACACAGATATACACATTAAAACACACACACATTAAAACACACACATACACACATTAAAACACACACATACACACACATTAAAACACACACAGATATACACATTAAAACACACACAGATATACACATTAAAACACACAAAGATACACACATTAAAACACACACAGATATACACATTAAAACACACACAGATATACACATTAAAACACACACAGATATACACATTAAAACACACACAGATACACACATTAAAACACACACAGATACACACATTAAAACACACACAGATACACACATTAAAACACACACATTAAAACACACACAGATACACACATTAAAACACACACAGATACACACATTAAAACACACACATTAAAACACACACAGATATACACATTAAAACACACACATACACACATTAAAACACACACATACACACATTAAAACACACACATACACACATTAAAACACACACATACACACACATTAAAACACACACAGATATACACATTAAAACACACACAGATATACACATTAAAACACACATAGATATACACATTAAAACACACTAAGATACACACATTAAAACACACACAGATATACACATTAAAACACACACAGATATACACATTAAAACACACACAGATATACACATTAAAACACACACAGATACACACATTAAAACACACACAGATATACACATTAAAACACACACAGATATACACATTAAAACACACAAAGATACACACATTAAAACACACACAGATATACACATTAAAACACACACAGATATACACATTAAAACACACACAGATATACACATTAAAACACACACAGATACACACATTAAAACACACACAGATACACACATTAAAACACACACATTAAAACACACACAGATACACACATTAAAACACACACAGATACACACATTAAAACACACACATTAAAACACACACAGATATACACATTAAAACACACACATACACACATTAAAACACACACATACACACATTAAAACACACACATACACACACATTAAAACACACACAGATATACACATTAAAACACACACAGATATACACATTAAAACACACAGATATACACATTAAAACACACACAGATACACACATTAAAACACACACAGATATACACATTAAAACACACACAGATATACACATTAAAACACACAGATATACACATTAAAAACACACAAAGATACACACATTAAAACACACACAGATATACACATTAAAACACACAAAGATACACACATTAAAACACACACAGATATACACATTAAAACACACACAGATACACACATTAAAACACACACAGATATACACATTAAAACACACACAGATATACACATTAAAACACACACAGATATACACATTAAAACACACACAGATATACACATTAAAACACACACAGATATACACATTAAAACACACACAGATATACACATTAAAACACACACAGATATACACATTAAAACACACACAGATATACACATTAAAACACACACAGATATACACATTAAAACACACACAGATATACACATTAAAACACCACAGATATACACATTAAAACGTGTGTTTGTGTGTGTACATATGTGTGTGTGTCACTCACTGGACAGTCCGTCTGACTCCATCTTGAAGTTGGTAATGTCCTCATGGCCTCCCTCGCCCTCGGCCCCCACGCCCCTCCCTCTGGTTCCCATGGTGATGGAGCGTCGCCGGGCGTGGATCTCCTCTGAGATGGTCTCTAGGTTGCGCAGCGCTGTGCGGTATTCTGCCTTGGCGACGGTCAGTTTCGCCTGATGCTCGTCTACGCAACGTTTTAGTTGCTGAGAGAGAGAAGAAAGTAGGGGTGTTACACGCACAAACAAGCTACTGTCTATTCGGAACAATGAGCACTGTACATACCTCCAGTTTTAGGTAGTATTTCGCCTTCAGTTCAAAATATGGCCTGTAGGTGGAGAGAGAGCGAGAGAGAGAGAGAGAGAGAGAGAGAGAGAGAGAGAGAGAGAGAGAGAGAGAGAGAGAGAGAGAGAGATTTGAGTCGGTAGTTCTGACATGGTGCTGTAGAGTTGTCATAGCAACCATGAACCACTGCACTTCCAAGAGCTGCTACATTCACACACACACACACACACACACACACACACACACACACACACACACACACACACACACACACACACACACACACACACACACACACACACACACACACACACACACACACACAGCGCCCAAACTCATATATATATATATATACTCACTCACTCACTCACTCACTCACTCACTCACACACTCACTCACTCACACACTCACTCACTACGCCCAAACTTACACACCACAGCACAGGCATACTCGGCTAACATCTGCAAGACATCACACACATCGAGCAACGAGAGGCCCGAGAGGGGTGGCTGAGCCAGGGTATCCATTCCTCTCTCTTCTCAGCAATCAGTTACAGGAAACAGGACCAAAACTCACACACAGCCTCACACACACACACACACACACACACACACACACACACACACACACACACACACACACACACACACACACACACACACACACACACACACACACACACACACACACACACACACACAGACACACACACACACACCTGGACTTGTTGATGGTGCGTTTGAGTTTCTTCTCGAGCTGTCTCATATGACTGATGCAGGCGTTGTAGTGGTTCGCCGTCTTTCTGTGCTCTAATTCGCTACGAGTCCTCGTCATCTCCGCCTCCATCACCTGCAACAGCCAATAAGGTGACAGAGTCAGTCTGTAGTGTATGTGCTTTGATCTAGTCCAACAAAATCAAGCTAATACTACTAATGATGTCTAATCAGCATCAGCACACACTGTGGCTTTCCAGGACCAAGATTTACCCAGCCTTGTAGTAAAGATAATGTTTTCACTTAGTCCTAAGTATAATTCCATCAGTACCCTGTTGGTGGCGTGGTTAAGCATCTCCTGCCAGGCTGAGTCAAACTGTCTGCTGTCCTCCTCCAGGAGTCTCTCCTCTGCTAGGGCGATGGTCTCTTTAGCCGCCCCCAGGATCTCCACCGCACGCTGGAACTCACCTGTCGCCTTCTGGGCCTCCAGCTGGGCCTGGGAAGAGAATGATTCACTGTCCTTTAATGAATACTTTCATGATTCAAGGGAAATTTGCTAACCAGCATCCCATTGACTGACCAGCATCCCATTGACTGACCAGCATCCCCAACTAGCCAAAATCTAAAACTGACCCTTACCTAACCTTAAAAGTGCACTATGCAGAAATCCCTCCACAATTTCCTGGTTTGCTCAAATTAGAATAGCTCGCCTAATTTCAGTTTATGTGACAAAATAAGCAATCATTGTGTAGAGAATTATTGTACCATCTAAACCGCTGTGAAATATTTTATCCATAACCACAACTTAATTAAGAACGAGAAACATAGAAATAGCACACATAGAACAGATCTACCACCTCTTAGACTGGCTTTCAACGCGAATGACATATCTATAACACACATTTCTATGTGAATTTGGTCGGGTCGCCCCAAAAAGTGACATATTGCAGCTTTTACCAAACCCTTGACCCTAACATTAATGTTAGCCACGTACCCTTCCTTTTTCTTGGGAGGAGGGGGTAAAGGAGAGATGGAGACAGGGAATTGGATGGAGGAGAGGTGGAAGATGAGGAAGGGGGATGAGGTGGGTGATGAGGAGGAGGGGGATGAGGTGGGTGAAAATGGGGGAGGAAGGGGGGAGGGGGAGGAAGGGGGAATGGGGGAGAAGGGGGAGGAAGGGGGAGGAGGTGGAGGAGGAGGAAAGGGGAGGAGGTGAAAATGGGGGAGGAAGGGGAGGAGGAGGAAGTGGGAGAAAAGAGAAGACAGTTCAAAGCGAGCAGCTTCACTATGCAGCTTCACTATGCGGCTGCTGAAATATGAATAGCTATATAGGCTTATACACACACACACATGCATACACACAAACACACTGAGCTGAGAAGCTTCTCGTGGTTGTTTAAATCCCTTTATCTCTCCCTGAATGCAAGACAGGATAGAGAGAGAGAGAGAGAGAGAGAGAGAGAGAGAGAGAGAGAGAGAGAGAGAGAGAGAGAGAGAGAGAGAGAGAGAGAGAGAGAGAGAGAGAGAGAGAGAGAGAGAGAGAGAGAGAGAGAGAAAGAGAGAGAAAGAGGAGAGAGAGAAAATGATGGATGGAGATAGAGAGAGAGAGAGAGAGAGAGAGAGAGAGAGAGAGAGAGAGAGAGAGAGAGAGAGAGAAAGAGAGAGAGAGAGAGAGAGAGAGAGAGAGAGAGAGAGAGAGAGAAAATGATGGATAGAGAGTGTGAGTAATTAAACTGATTATTCAACAAACAAATAGGATGCTCAAACTCAAAAACAAACTAATTTCCATCACAAAGACCTGTTTTCACCCCCCTTCATTTCTTTCTGTAATTTATTCCTCCCACTGTATTCTTCCATCAATCTCTTTGTGTCTGTATGTGTGTACATACTGTATACACTGAGTGGACAAAACATTAAGAACACCTTTCTAATATTGAGTTGCCCTCAGAACAGCCTCAGTTCGTCGGGGTCGTGGACTCTACAAGGTGTTGAAAGCGTTCCACAGGATGCTGGCCCATGTTGACTCCAATGCTTCCCACAGTTGTGTCAAGTTGGATGTCCTTCGAGTGGTGGACCATTCTTGACAGGGGAAACTCTCTCGAGAGTGAAAAACCCAGCAGCGTTGCAGTTCTTGACACATTCAAACCGGCGCGCTTACATCTTTTATCTTGCCCATTCACCCTCTGAATGACACACAATCCATGTCTCTATTGTCTCAAGGCTTAAACATCCTTCTTTAACCTGTCTCCTCCCCTTCATCTACACTGATGGAAGTGGATTTAACAAGTGACATCAATAAGGGGTCATCGACTGACCAGGTGAATCCCGGTGAAAGCTACGACATGGAAAGAGCAGGTGTTCCTAATATTGTGTACACTCAGTGTATGTGTGTTTCTGTCTGACAGCTGATGTGTTAAATAGCAGCACTGACTGCCCACCAGCCAGCTCCCTTTGTCCAGTACATAACAACAGCAAGCTTTCATAGTCCAGGGTGTAGGCAGGAGATATGAAGTGAGGGAATGAGATAGGCATTTTACCATGACTGTAACCAAGCCACCTACAACAAACACTGCCTCTATCAAACAGACAAGCAGTCTTTGTTGGTGTAGGCTGCAAATCCATTCTTAGTGGTGTCTCAATTGTCTTTGGGTGCTGACCGTCTCATATTCACTGTGTCATTCACATTCAATTGTCTGTTTCAGAGGCCCTGTTTATACCTGGTTCTAACATGTGTCCTTTGTACTGATCGTGCCCATATTTGTAGACAGGTGTAGATGATTAAAAGACACCCCACCTGACCGCCTCCGGAGGTAGTCAGGAACACATTGTGTCTGGATATTTTTTGTATTTTTGTATTTTTTTAACCTTTATTTAACCAGGCAAGTCAGTTAAGAACAAATTCTTATTTTCAATGACGGCCTGGGAACAGTGGGTTTAACTGCCTGTTCAGGGGCAGAACGACAGATTTGTACCTTGTCAGCTCAGGGGTTTGAACTCACAACCTTCCGGTTACTAGTCCAACGCTCTAACCACTAGGCTAGGTGTAGACGGATCTGGACGGTGAAACCATTTTATACATCCTGATTCAGTCCTCCAAAATCACTACTGACATTTAGCATCAACATGTGTCTTAATATAAATAAATAAATAAATATTATTTTTGAAAGAATATCTGTCAAATCATTTGCATACAGGGAGAGACCAGGAAATCTAGTCACAATTTGGACACGGTGAACTGATAAAAGACACATTTGAAAACTATCAAATCTGGGCACCAATCAGAATGTGGACAAGATCAGGACAAATGTTAGTGGCAGGTATAAACGAGGCCTTGAGCCACACGGTTTCAGACACCCATATAGGTTAGATCTAGACCCACTTCAATAGTCTGGTTCATACATCAACCCCCAGCAGGCTGAGGGCCCTAATGAAGTGTTCATACATCAACCCCCTGCAGGCTGAGGGCCCTAATGAAGTGTTCATACATCAACCCCCAGCAGGCTCAGGGCCCTAATGAAGTGTTCATACATCAACCCCCAGCAGGCTGAGGGCCCTAATGAATTGTTCATACATCAACCCCCTGCAGGCTGAGGGCCCTAATGAAATGTTCATACATCAACCCCCAGCAGGCTGAGGGCCCTAATGAAGTGTTCATACATACAGTATATACTATATGAGTGAGTGTTTAAGCAGTTCTATAGTGTGATAGCAGTTCTACAGTGTGTGAGTGCTAGGGTCTTTATCATAAATAGAGCTTTCAAAGGTCAGAGGTTATCCAAACAGATAGCTGAGGAGAGCCGTGAGAACACTTACTGCCTAAGGGGGAACCTCTAGTTCTCATCTCCAGCACTACCCAAACCCAGCCTCTCATCCCCATCCTCTATAGCCCAAACTCAGCCTCTCTCCCCATCCTCTATAGCCCAAACCCAGCCTCTCATCCCCATCCTCTGTAGCCCAAACCCAGCCTCTCATCCCCATCCTCTATAGCCCAAACCCAGCCTCTCATCCCCATCCTCTATAGCCCAAACCCAGCCTCTCATCCCCATCCTCTATAGCCCAAACCCAGCCTCTCATCCCCATCCTCTATAGCCCAAACTCAGCCTCTCATCCCCATCCTCTATAGCCCAAACCCAGCCTCTCATCCCCATCCTCTATAGCCCAAACTCAGCCTCTCATCCCCATCCTCTATAGCCCAAACCCAGCCTCTCATCCCCATTCTCTATAGCCCAAACCCAGCCTCTCATCCCCATCCTCTATAGCCCAAACCCAGCCTCTCATCCCCATTCTCTATAGCCCAAACCCAGCCTCTCATCCCCATCCTCTATAGCCCAAACCCAGCCTCTCATCCCCATCCTCTATAGCCCAAACCCAGTCTCTCATCCCCATCCTCTACAGCCCAAACCCAGTCTCTCATCCCCATCCTCTATAGCCCAAACCCATCCTCTCTCTCCCTGTCCTCTATAGCCCAAACCCAGCCTCTCTCTCCCTGTCCTCTACAGCCCAAACCCAGCCTCTCTCTCCCCGTCCTCTATAGCCCAAACCCAGACTCTCCCCCCCCGTCCTCTATAGCCCAAACCCAGACTCTCTCTCCCCGTCCTCTATAGCCCAAACCCAGACTCTCTCTCCCCGTCCTCTATAGCCCAAACCCAGACTCTCTCTCCCCGTCCTCTATAGCCCAAACCCAGACTCTCTCTCCCCGTCCTCTATAGCCCAAAGTGGAGGGAGGGAGTTATGGAAGTGGAGGAATGGAGGTTGGAGGGAGAGGGAAGTGGAGGGAGTGAGATGTGGAAGTGGAGGGATTGGAGGGTGGAGGGAGGAAGCTGTTTTTCTCCTCTCGTCCGTTGTAATCTCTTTGACAGACAAACAGAAGTTGACTCCTCTCGCTCTCTCTCTACCTTTCTCCATATCCTTCTTTTTCTCTCTCCCTGACACCTCCCTCTTCTCTCTCCTCTCTTCCTGACACCTCCCTCTTCTCTATCCTTCTCTCTCCCCGATTCCTCCTCTCTCTCATTCTCTCTCGCGGATTCCTCATCTTCTCTCTCTCTCCTCTCTCCCTGATTCCTCCCTCTTCTCTCTCCATGATTGCTCCTCTTCTCTCTCTCTCCTCTCTCCCAGATTCCTCATCTTCTCTCTCTCTCCTCTCTCCCTGATTCCTCCCTCTTCTCTCTCCTCTCTCCCTGATTCCTCATCTCTCGCTCTTCCCAATTCCTCCCTCTTCTCTCCCCTCTCTCCCTGATTCCTCCCTCTTCTCTCTCCTCTCTCCCTGATTCCTCATCTCTCGCTCTTCCCAATTCCTCCCTCTTCTCTCCCCTCTCTCCCTGACACCTCCCTCTTCTCTCTCCTCTCTTCCTGACACCTCCCTCTTCTCTATCCTTCTCTCTCCCCGATTCCTCCTCTCTCTCATTCTCTCTCGCGGATTCCTCATCTTCTCTCTCTCTCCTCTCTCCCTGATTCCTCCCTCTTCTCTCTCCATGATTGCTCCTCATCTCTCTCCTCTCTCCCAGATTCCTCATCTTCTCTCTCTCTCCTCTCTCCCTGATTCCTCCCTCTTCTCTCTCCTCTCTCCCTGATTCCTCATCTCTCGCTCTTCCCAATTCCTCCCTCTTCTCTCTCCTCTCTCCCTGATTCCTCATCTCTCGCTCTTCCCAATTCCTCCCTCTTCTCTCTCCTCTCTCCCTGATTCCTCATCTCTCGCTCTTCCCAATTCCTCCCTCTTCTCTCTCCTCTCTCCCTGATTCCTCATCTCTCGCTCTTCCCAATTCCTCCCTCTTCTCTCTCCTCTCTCCCTGATTCCTCCCTCTTCTCTCTCCTCTCTCCCTGATTCTTCCTCTCTCGCTCTTCCTGATTCCTCCTCCTCTCTCTCTCCCTGATTCCTCCCTCTTCTCTCTCCTCTCTCCCTGATTCCACCTCTCTCTCTCTTCCCAATTCCTCCCTCTTCTCTCCCCTCTCTTCCTGATTCCTCCTCTCTCACTCTTCCTGATTCCTCCCTCTTCTCTCCCCTCTCTTCCTGATTCCTCCTCCTCTCTCTCTCCCTGATTCCTCCCTCTTCTCTCCCCTCTCTCCCTGATTCCTCCCTCTTCTCTCTCTCCTCTCTCCCTGATTCTTCCTCTCTCGCTCTTCCTGATTCCTCCTCCTCTCTCTCTCCCTGATTCCTCCCTGATTCCTCCCTCTTCTCTCTCCTCTCTCCCTGATTCTTCCTCTCTCGCTCTTCCTGATTCCTCCTCCTCTCTCTCTCCCTGATTCCTCCCTCTTCTCTCCCCTCTCTCCCTGATTCCTCCCTCTTCTCTCTCCTCTCTCCCTGATTCCTCCTCTCTCGCTCTTCCTGATTCCTCCTCCTCTCTCTCTCCCTGATTCCTCCCTCTTCTCTCCCCTCTCTTCCTGATTCCTCATCTCTCACTCTCCCTGATTCCTCCCTCTTCTCTCTCCTCTCTTCCTGATTCCTCCTCCTCTCTCTCTCCCTGATTCCTCCTCCTCTCTCTCTCCCTGATTCCTCCTCCTCTCGCTCTTCCTGATTCCTCCTCCTCTCTCTCTCCCTGATTCCTCCCTCTTCTCTCCCCTCTCTCCCTGATTCCTCCCTCTTCTCTCTCCTCTCTCCCTGATTCCTCCTCTCTCGCTCTTCCTGATTCCTCCTCCTCTCTCTCTCCCTGATTCCTCCCTCTTCTCTCCCCTCTCTTCCTGATTCCTCATCTCTCACTCTCCCTGATTCCTCCCTCTTCTCTCTCCTCTCTTCCTGATTCCTCCTCCTCTCTCTCTCCCTGATTCCTCCTCCTCTCTCTCTTCCTGATTCCTCCTCCTCTCTCTCTCCCTGATTCCTTCTTCTCTCCCCTCTCTTCCTGATTCCTCATCTCTCTTCCCTGATTCCTCCCTCTTCTCTCCCCTCTCTTCCTGATTCCTCATCTCTCACTCTCCCTGATTCCTCCTCCTCTCTCTCTCCCTGATTCCTCCCTGATTCCTCCCTCTTCTCTCTCCTCTCTCCCTGATTCTTCCTCTCTCGCTCTTCCTGATTCCTCCTCCTCTCTCTCTCCCTGATTCCTCCCTCTTCTCTCCCCTCTCTCCCTGATTCCACCTCTCTCTCTTCCCCTCTCTCATGTGTGTGTGTGTAGTACAGCAAAAGGAAAACATTATTTCTCTGAACCACTGAAACCACTGACCAAATTTGACATCCATCTAAAATGGACACACACACACACACATATCTCCCAGCACAGGCACAGAAAGGCGTCAGGAATAACCGTCTCTCTTGCTCATACCGCAGGAAGTGTTTTGTGTGTGTGTGTGTGTGTGTGTGTGTGTGTGTGTGTGTGTGTGTGTGTGTGTGTGTGTGTGTGTGTGTGTGTGTGTGTGTGTGTGTGTGTGTGTGTGTGTGTGTGTGTGTGTGTGTGTGTGTGTGTGTGTGTGTGTGTGTGTTCGTACACTACCCCCGTACTATGTAAAATAGTGTAGAGTAGAGTAGGGTAGAGTAGAGTAGGGTAGAGTAGAGTAGGGTAAAGTAGAGTAGGGTAGAGTAGGGTAAAATAGGGTAGAGTAGGGTAGAGTAGGGTAAAATAGGGTAGAGTAGAGTTGGGTAGGGTAGAGTAGGGTAGGGTAGAGTGGGGTAGAGTAGAGTAGAGTAGAGTACGGTAGAGTAGAGTAGAGTAGGGTAGAGAAGAGTAGAGTGGAGTAGGGTAGAGTAGGGTAGAGTAGGGTAAAGTAGGGTAGAGTAGAGTAGAGTAGAGTAGAGTATGGTAGAGTAGAGTAGAGTAGGGTAGGAAGGGTAGAGTAGAGTAGGGTAGGGTAGAGAAGAGTAGAGTGGAGTAGGGTAGAGTAGGGTAGAGTAGAGTACGGTAGAGTAGAGTAGGGTGAGAAGGGTAGAGTAGAGTAGGGTAGAGTATGGTAGAGTAGAGTAGGGTAGAGTAGGGTAGAGTAGGGTAGAGTAGAGTAGAGTAGAGTAGAGTAGGGTAGGGTAGAGTAGAGTAGAGTAGAGTAGAGTAGAGTAGAGTAGAGTAGAGTAGAGTAGAGTAGAGTAGAGTAGAGTAGAGTAGGGTAGGGTAGAGTAGAGTAGGGTAGAGTAGGGTAGAGTAGGGTGGGGTAGGGTAGGTTAGGGTAGGGTAGGGTAGAGTAGGGTAGGGTAGGGTAGGGTAGAGTAGGGTAGGGTAGAGTAGGGTGGGGTAGGGTAGAGTAGGGTAGGGTAGAGTAGGGTAGAGTAGGGTAGGGTAGGGTAGGGTAGGGTAGAGTAGAGTAGAGTAGAGTAGAGTAGAGTAGAGTAGAGTAGGGTAGGGTAGAGTAGAGTAGGGTAGGGTAGGGTAGAGTAGGGTAGAGTAGGGTAGGGTAGGGTAGGGTAGAGTAGGGTAGGGTAGAGTATGTTTACTGTTCATTTTATTGTTTATTTCACTTTTGTTAATTATCTATTTCACTTGCTATGGCAAAGTTAACAAATGTTACCCATTTCAATAAAGCCCTTAAATGTAATTTAAATGTAATTGAGAAGGAGAGACAGATAGACAGCTTCCTGAGAAGAGCTATGGTCCTAAACCTCCCTCTCCTCTCCTCTTAGTCTCTGCATTGGAATGTCAGTGGAGAGACAGAGGGGGAGAGAGCGAGGGAGAGAGGGTCAGAGGGAGAGAAGGAGGGAGAGAGGGAGGGACAGAAAGCAGGCGGGACGGAGAGAGGGAGGGAGGGAGAGAAGGAGAGAGGGAGAGAGGGAGGGAGGGAGAGAGGGAGAGAAGGAGAGAGGGAGAGAGGGAGGGACAGAAAGCAGGCGGGACGGAGAGAGGGAGAGAGGGAGAGAAGGAGAGAAGGAGGGAGGGAGAGAGGGAGGGACAGAAAGCAGGCGGGACGGAGAGAGGGAGAGAGGGAGAGAAGGAGAGAAGGAGGGAGGGAGAGAGGGAGGGACAGAAAGCAGGCGGGACGGAGAGAGGGAGGGAGGGAGAGAGGGAGGGAGGGAGGGAGGGAGGGAGGGACAGAAAGCAGGCGGGAGAGAGAGAGGGGGGAGAGAGGATAAGTAGTAGATAAATAGCTTTTGGATCAGGCTCTAGAAATGAGGTCACATATGAAAAATGTAAAAATCAGACATGAATCATAAGTAAACAATAGAAGGGTTAGCTAGATAGGACTGCTAGCTAGATAGGACTGCTAGATAGATAGGACTGCTAGATAGATAGGGACTGCTAGCTAGATAGGGACTGCTAGCTAGATAGGGGCTGTTAGCTAGATAGGACTGCTAGCTAGATAGAACTGCTAGCTAGATAGGAGCTGTTAGCTAGATAGGACTGCTAGCTAGCTAGATATGAGCTGCTAGCTAGATAGGACTGCTAGATAGATAGGGACTGCTAGCTAGATAGGGACTGCTAGCTAGATATGAGCTGCTAGCTAGATAGGGACTGCTAGCTAGATATGAGCTGCTAGCTAGATATGAGCTGCTAGCTAGATAGGACTGCTAGCTAGATAGGGACTGCTAGCTAGATATGAGCTGCTAGCTAGATAGGGACTGTTAGCTAGATAGGGACTGCTAGCTAGATAGGGGCTGTTAGCTAGATAGGGGCTGTTAGGTAGATAGGACTGCTAGCTAGATAGAACTGCTAGCTAGATAGGAGCTGTTAGCTAGATAGGAGCTGTTAGCTAGATTTTTATATTTTTTTATATTTTTTATTTATTTCACCTTTATTTAACCAGGTAGGCTAGTTGAGAACAAGTTCTCATTTGCAACTGCGACCTGGCCAAGATAAAGCATAGCAGTGTGAACAGACAACACAGAGTTACACATGGAATAAACAATAAACAAGTCAATAACACAGTAGAAAAAAATGGGCAGTCTATATACAATGTGTGCAAAAGGCATGAGGAGGTAGGCGAATAATACAGTTTTGCAGATTAACACTGGAGTGATAAATGATCAGATGGTCATGTACAGGTAGAGATATTGGTGTGCAAAAGAGCAGAAAAATAAATAAATAAAAACAGTATAAAAAACAGTATGGGAATGAGGTAGGTGAAAATGGGTGGGCTATTTTCCTATAGACTATGTACAGCTGCAGCGATCGGTTAGCTGCTCAGATAGCTGATGTTTGAAGTTGGTGAGGGAGATAAAAGTCTCCAACTTCAGCGATTTTTGCAATTCGTTCCAGTCACAGGCAGCAGAGTACTCGAACGAAAGGCGGCCAAATGATGTGTTGGCTTTAGGGATGATCAGTGAGATACACCTGCTGGAGCGCGTGCTACGGATGAACTGAGATAAGGCGGAGCTTTACCTAGCATGGACTTGTAGATGACCTGGAGCCAGTGGGTCTGGCGACGAATATGTAGTGAGGGCCAGCCGACTAGAGCATACAAGTCGCAGTGGTGGGTGGTATAAGGTGCTTTAGTGACAAAACGGATGGCACTGTGATAGACTGCATCCAGTTTGCTGAGTAGAGTGTTGGAAGCCATTTTGTAGATGACATCGCCGAAGTCGAGGATCGGTAGGATAGTCAGTTTTACTAGGGTAAGCTTGGCAGCGTGAGTGAAGGAGGCTTTGTTGCGGAATAGAAAGCTGACTCTTGATTTGATTTTCGATTGGAGATGTTTGATGTGGGTCTGGAAGGAGAGTTTGCAGTCTAGCCAGACACCTAGGTACTTATAGATGTCCACATATTCAAGGTCGGAACCATCCAGGGTGGTGATGCTAGTCGGGCATGCGGGTGCAGGCAGCGATCGGTTGAAAAGCATGCATTTGGTTTTACTCGCGTTTAAGAGCAGTTGGAGGCCACGGAAGGAGTGCTGTATGGCATTGAAGCTCGTTTGGAGGTTAGATAGCACAGTGTCCAATGACGGGCCGAAAGTATATAGAATGGTGTCGTCTGTGTAGAGGTGGATCAGGGAATCGCCCGCAGCAAGAGCAACATCATTGATATACACAGAGAAAAGAGTCGGCCCGAGAATTGAACCCTGTGGCACCCCCATAGAGACTGCCAGAGGACCGGACAGCATGCCCTCCGATTTGACACACTGAACTCTGTCTGCAAAGTAATTGGTGAACCAGGCAAGGCAGTCATCCGAAAAACCGAGGCTGTTGAGTCTGCCGATAAGAATATGGTGATTGACAGAGTCGAAAGCCTTGGCGAGGTCGATGAAGACGGCTGCACAGTACTGTCTTTTATCAATGGCGGTTATGATATCGTTTAGTACCTTGAGTGTGGCTGAGGTGCACCCGTGACCGGCTCGGAAACCAGATTGCACAGCGGAGAAGGTACGGTGGGATTCGAGATGGTCAGTGACCTGTTTGTTGACTTGGCTTTCGAAGACCTTAGATAGGCAGGGCATGATGGATATAGGTCTGTAGCAGTTTGGGTCCAGGGTGTCTCCCCCTTTGAAGAGGGGGATGACTGCGGCAGCTTTCCAATCCTTGGGGATCTCAGACGATATGAAAGAGAGGTTGAACAGGCTGGTAATAGGGGTTGCGACAATGGCGGCAGATAGTTTCAGAAATAGCGGGTCCAGATTGTCAAGCCCAGCTGATTTGTACGGGTCCAGGTTTTGCAGCTCTTTCAGAACATCTGCTATCTGGATTTGGGTAAAGGAGAACCTGGAGAGGCTTGGGTGAGGAGCTACGGGGGGGCGGAGCTGTTGGCCGAGGTTGGAGTAGCCAGGCGGAAGGCATGGCCAGCCGTTGAGAAGTGCTTATTGAAGTTTTCGATAATCATGGATTTATCGGTGGAGACCGTGTTTCCTAGCCTCAGTGCAGTGGGCAGCTGGGAGGAGGTGCTCTTGTTCTCCATGGACTTCACAGTGTCCCAGAACTTTTTGGAGTTGGAGCTACAGGATGCAAACTTCTGCCTGAAGAAGCTGGCCTTAGCTTTCCTGACTGACTGCGTGTATTGGTTCCTGACTTCCTTGAACAGTTGCATATCACGGGGGCTATTCGATGCTATTGCAGTCCGCCACAGGATGTTTTTGTGCTGGTCGAGGGCAGTCAGGTCTGGAGTGAACCAAGGGCTGTATCTGTTCTTGGTTCTGCATTTTTGAACGGAGCATGCTTATCTAGAATGGTGAGGAAGTTACTTTTAAAGAATGACCATGCATCCTCAACTGACGGGATGAGGTCAATGTCCTTCCAGGATACCCGGGCCAGGTCGATTAGAAAGGCCTGCTCACAGAAGTGTTTTAGGGAGCGTTTGACAGTGATGAGGGGTGGTCGTTTGACTGCGGCTCCGTGGCGGATACAGGCGATGAGGCAGTGATCGCTGAGATCCTGGTTGAAGACAGCAGAGGTATATTTGGAGGGCCAGTTGGTCAGGATGACGTCTATGAGGGTGCCCTTGTTTACAGAGTTAGGGTTGTACCTGGTGGGTTCCTTGATGATTTGAGTGAGATTGAGGGCATCTAGCTTAGATTGTAGGACTGCCGGGGTGTTAAGCATATCCCAGTTTAGGTCACCTAACAGAACGAACTCTGAAGCTAGATGGGGGGCGATCAATTCACAAATGGTGTCCAGGGCACAGCTGGGAGCTGAGGGGGGTCGGTAGCAGGCGGCAACAGTGAGAGACTTGTTTCTGGAGAGAGTAATTTTCAAAATTAGTAGTTCAAACTGTTTGGGTATGGACCTGGAAAGTATGACATTACTTTGCAGGCTATCTCTGCAGTAGACTGCGACTCCGCCCCCTTTGGCAGTTCTATCTTGACGGAAGATGTTAGGACTGATAGGACTGCTAGCTAGCTAGATATGAGCTGCTAGATAGATAGAACTGCTAGCTAGGACTGCTAGCTAGATAGGACTGCTACTTAGATAGGACTGCTAGCTAGATAGGAGCTGCTAGCTAGATAGGACTGCTAGCTAGATAGGACTGCTAGCTAGATAGGAGCTGCTAGATAGATAGGACTGCTAGCTAGATAGGACTGCTAGCTAGGACTGCTACCTAGATATGAGCTGCTAGCTAGCTAGGACTGCTAGCTAGATATGAGCTGCTAGCTAGATAGGACTGCTAGCTAGATAGGACTGCTACCTAGATAGGACTGCTAACTAGATAGGAGCTGCTAGCTAGATAGGACAGGGCTCACTGCCCCTATATACTGTAGACTGGCCAGCTATGTAGACACAGTGGACCTAGGACACTCAGTCTCTGTCCGCTTGTACCCTTTCCCATCAAAGCGTAGACAGGTCAGCTCATATTATTTTGTTGGCAGACACACACGCTAGTCATTTGTTGAATGACTGAAATGATGCTCTCTCATAGGCTGTTGCCAGGGTTGATGGACCAAGCCCCCTTGGGTGTCTGTGAATAGCTGCTAGGAGCCAATCAGAGCAGCTGTAGGAGGTGGGCAGGGGCAGGGGGCGGCAGAGGACACATGCCAGATTAGAGAGGTTAAATAAAGGAGGGATTAAACACCTGAGACTCATCTCTTTATCTACCCTACTCACAAGCAGCTGACAGGAAGGGACCGAGGGACTGTGTGTGTGTGTGTGTGTGTGTGTGTGTGTGTGTGTGTGTGTGTGTGTGTGTGTGTGTGTGTGTGTGTGTGTGTGTGTGTGTGTGTGTGTGTGTGTGTGTGTGTGTGTGTGTGTGTGTGTGTGTGTGTGTGTGTGTGTGTGTGTGTGTGTGTGATTTAGAGAGTGGGAGTGTGACAGAGTTATAAATAGATGCATGATGAAATACACATCTTAGAATCAACTGTTAATATTCTCCAATGACATTTAATGAACTACAGGACACAATACAAACCCTCCAACCCAAAAAGGCCTGTGGGGTTGATGGTATCCCACATGAAATGATAAAATATACAGACCACAAATTCCAATTGGCTGTACTAAAACTCCTTAACATCATCCTCAGCTCTGATATCTTCCCCGAGCAGGGATTAAACACCTGACACACTCATCTCTCTATCTACCCTACTCACAACTAGCTGACAGAGAAACTGTGTGTGTGTGTTTGTGTGTGTGTGTGTGTGTGTGTGTGTGTGTGTGTGTGTGTGTGTGTGTGTGTGTGTGTGTGTGTGTGTGTGTGTGTGTGTGTGTGTGTGTGTGTGTGTGTGTGTGTGTGTGTGTGTGTGTGTGTGTGTGTGTGTGTGTGTGTGTGTGTGTGTAGCAGTGTGTGATCAGTCTGATTTAGAGGTGGTGTGACAGAGTTATAAATAGAATCAATGTGACTTCTCCTCTGGCTTTAAAGTCCTTGAGTGTGTGTGTTCTCTTTAAAATGTTCCTCTCATGTAGCCTGTATAACCCCGGCCTGCCCAAAAGGGTTCTTTGGCCGTCCCCACAGGAGACCCCTTTTTGGTTCCAGGTAGAACTCTCTGCGAAAAGGGTTCTACATGGAACTCAAAAGGGTTCTACCTGTGTGTGTGTGTGTGTGTGTGTGTGTGTGTGTGTGTGTGTGTGTGTGTGTGTGTGTGTGTGTGTGTGTGTGTGTGTGTGTGTGTGTGTGTGTGTGTGTGTGTGTGTGTGTGTGTGTGTGTGTGTGTGTGTGTGTGTGTGTGTGTGTGTGTGTGTGTGTGTGTGTGTGTGTGTGTGTGTGTGTGTGTGTGTGTATGTGTGTGTGTGTGTGTAGTGTGTGTGTGTGTGTGTACCTGTCTGGCCACTCTCCTGGCCTCCCAGTAAGGTTTGGAGTCTTCTACAGCTCTGCCGATCCTCTTCACCTGCTCATCCAGCTTCACCGTGGCTTCCACCAGCACCGCGCGGAACCTCTGACGACAGTCCTACAGCCAGCCAGACAGCCAGCCAGCCAGCCAGCCAGCCAGCCAGCCAGCCAGCCAGCCAGCCAGACAGACAGACAGACAGACAGACAGACAGACAGACAGACAGACAGACAGACAGACAGACAGACAGACAGACAGACAGACAGACAGACACACACACACACACACACACACAAGTTAGTAAAACACCAACAAATCTCCAGGAACCTTATATGTGTCACATTCTATCCTGTTCTATTGTCACCATGACAACAGACAGAGTGTTCATCTATACACAGTGTCATGTTATATTGTCACCGTGACAACAGACAGGGTGTTATTCAGAGAGTATTGACACTGTATGAGTGTCCATGTAGCCATGTCTGTGCTGTTTTGTTTAGGAAGGTGTTTTCTCCTCTACATCCTGAGAACTGAGATAGTCAGGCTTTTTCCTCAAAAGAGCTGTGTCAATCTCAATACAACACTAACTCACTTAACCTAGCATGGTAACTTTACATGAATCTGATTCACATAGTTGGCACACAAGCATAAACACCACCAGTCTGCAGACAGGAACATTACCCCTCTATGCTGTTACATATTCGTGGAAATATTCCAGGGAGAATCCCTTCTCTCGGTCCCTGCGTCACAATGTCTAAAATTAGGGGCTGAGAAATGTCTCTCTCCCTGTCAAAGAGGAGTGTGTGTGTGTGTGTGGTGCCAACTATGTGAATCAGATTCATGTAAAGTTACCATGCTTACCACATGTCCCTGATTGTGATGGACAGTCCCACATTCCTGTAGGCTACTAATCTGTTCCTCGAAATAATCCCGTTGTTCCGCATTTGGGTATCTTAAATGTGGTCACCCTAGATTTAAGGGCTGTAACACCTGCATTTTGTCCCCAGAAAGGGAGGGGGTAGGAAGAGAGGAGGAAAAATGGAGGGGAAAAGAGAGGGGGAGAGATGGAGGGGGAAAGAGAGGGGGAGAGGTGGAGGGGAAAAGAGAGGGGGAGAGATGGAGGGAAAAGAGAGGGGGAGAGGTGGAGGGGAAAAGAGATTGGGAGAGGTGGAGGGGAAAAGAGAGGGGAGAGATGGAGGGGAAAAGAGAGGGGGAGACATGGATGGAGGGGAAAAGAGATGGAGGGGGAAATGGAGGGGGGGAGAGATGGAGGGGGAAAGAAAGATGGAGGGGGGAGAGATGGAGGGGGGAAAGATGGAGGGGGAAAGAGATGGAGGGGGAAAATGGAGGGAAAGGGGGAGAGATGGAGGGGGACATGGAGGGGGAAAGAGGGGAGGGGGAGACATGGAGGGGGAAAGGAGGGGGAGACATGGAGGGGGAAAGAGATGGAGGGGGAAAGATGGAGGGGAAAGAGGGGGAGAGATGGGAAAGAGATGGAGGGGGAAAGATGGAGGGAAAGGAGGGGGAGACATGGAGGGGAAAAAGATGGAGGGGGAAAGATGGAGGGGGAAAATGGAGAGAGAGGGGGGAGAGATGGAGGGGAAAGAGAGGGGGAGACATGAGATGGAGGGGGGAGATGGAGATGGAGATGGGGGAGAGATGGAGACATGGGGAAAGGGGAGACATGGAGGGAAAAGAGATGGAGGGGAGAGATGGAGGGGAAAGAGAGGGGGAGAGATGGAGGGGAAGGGGAGACATGGAGGGGAGACATGATGGGGGAAAGGGGAGGGGGAGACATGGAGGGGGAAGAGGGGGAGATGGAGGGGAAAGAGAGGGGGAAAGAGATGGGGAGAGATGGAGGGGAAAGAGAGGGGGAGACATGGAGGGAAGAGAGGGGGAGATGGAGGGGGGAAGAGATGGAGGGGAAAGATGGAGGGGGGGAGAGATGGAGGGGAAAAGAGGGGGAGACATGGAGGGAGAGAGAGGGGGAGAGATGGATGGGGGAAAGAGAGGGGGAGAGATGGAGGGGAAAGAGAGGGGGAGACATGGAGGGAGAGAGAAGAGAGGGGGAGAGAAGGAGGGCAAAAGAGAGGGCGAGAGAAGAGAGGAGAGAGAAGGGAGCATTGAGGGGAAACTAGCTTCCTGTGACATCATCACACTTCCTCAATAGTTTCTGCGGTTTCATGTTTCAATCAGGTTTCAAGTTTTTTTTAATGTCACATGCACAAGTACAGTGAAATGCCTTTCTTGCAAACTCTAACCCCAACAATACAATAATGAATAACAATGTAACACAAAAATAATAACACACAGGGGCAGGGTAGCCTAGTGGTTAGAGCGTTGGACTAGTAACTGGAAGGTTGCAAGTTCAAACCCCCGAGCTGACAAGGTACAAATCTGTCGTTCTGCCCCTGAACAGGCAGTTAACCCACTGTTCCTAGGCCGTCATTGAAAATAAGAATTTGTTCTTAACTGACTTGCCTGGGTAAATAAAGGTTAAATAAAGGTTAAATAAAGGTTAAATAAAGGTTAAATAAAAAACAACAAGAGGACCATGATAAAGTCATCATACTCTATACAGGGTCAATCAGGTCCAGTGTCATATTGACAATGCACAGGGATACTGGAGTGATGGTGGTAGATATGTAGAGGGGTAAGAGGACAGGGATACTGGAGTGATGGTGGTAGATATGTAGAGGGGTAAGAGGACAGGGATACTGGAGTGATGGAGGTAGATATGTAGAGGGGTAAGGGGACAGGGATACTGGAGTGATGGAGGTAGATATGTAGAGGTGACAGGGATACTGGAGTGATGGAGGTAGATATGTATAGGGGACAGGGATACTGGAGTGATGGAGGTAGATATGTAGAGGGGGGACAGGGATACTGGAGTGATGGAGGTAGATATGTAGAGGTGTAAGGTGACAGGGATACTGGAGTGATGGAGGTAGATATGTAGAGGTGACAGGGATACTGGAGTGATGGAGCTAGATATGTAGAGGGGTAAGGTGACAGGGATACTGGAGTGATGGATGTAGATATGTAGAGGGGTAAGGGGACAGGGATACTGAAGTGATGGAGGTAGATATGTAGAGGGGACAGGGATACTGGAGTGATACTGGAGTGATGGAGGTAGATATGTAGAGGGGTAAGAGGACAGGGATACTGGAGTGATGGAGGTAGATATGTAGAGGGGACAGGGATACTGGAGTGAGGGAGGTAGATATGTAGAGGGGACAGGGATACTGGAGTGATGGAGGTAGATATGTAGAGGGGACAGGGATACTGGAGTGATGGAGGTAGATATGTAGAGGGGTAAGGTGACAGGGATACTGGAGTGAGGGAGGTAGATATGTAGAGGGGTAAGGTGACAGGGATACTGGAGTGAGGGAGGTAGATATGTATAGGGGACAGGGATACTGGAGTGAGGGAGGTAGATATGTATAGGGGTAAGGTGACAGGGATACTGGAGTGAGGGAGGTAGATATGTAGAGGGGACAGGGATACTGGAGTGAGGGAGGTAGATATGTAGAGGGGTAAGGGGACAGGGATACTGGAGTGATGGAGGTAGATATGTAGAGGGGTAAGGGGACAGGGATACTGGAGTGAGGGAGGTAGATATGTAGAGGGGTAAGGGGACAGGGATACTGGAGTGATGGAGGTAGATATGTAGAGGGATAAGGGGACAGGGATACTGGAGTGAGGGAGGTAGATATGTATAGGGGACAGGGATACTGGAGTGAGGGAGGTAGATATGTATAGGTGACAGGGATACTGGAGTGAGGGAGGTAGATATGTATAGGTGACAGGGATACTGGAGTGATGGAGGTAGATATGTAGAGGGGTAAGGTGACAGGGATACTGGAGTGATGGAGGTAGATATGTAGAGGGGTAAGGTGACAGGGATACTGGAGTGATGGAGGTAGATATGTATAGTGGGAGTGATAGAGGTAGAGGGGTAAGGGGACAGGGATACTGGAGTGATAGAGGTAGAGGGGTAAGGGGACAGGGATACTGGAGTGATAGAGGTAGAGGGGTAAGGTGACAGGGATACTGGAGTGATGGAGGTAGAGGGGTAAGGGGACAGGGATACTGGAGTGATGGAGGTAGATATGTAGAGGGGTAAGGGGACAGGGATACTGGAGTGATGGAGGTAGATATGTAGAGGGGTAAGAGGACAGGGATACTGGAGTGATGGAGGTAGATATGTAGAGGGGTAAGGGGACAGGGATACTGGAGTGATGGAGGTAGATATGTAGAGGGGTAAGGGGACAGGGATACTGGAGTGATGGAGGTAGATATGTAGAGGGGTAAGAGGACAGGGATACTGGAGTGAGGGAGGTAGATATGTATAGGTGACAGGGATACTGGAGTGATGGAGGTAGATATGTAGAGGGGTAAGGTGACAGGGATACTGGAGTGATGGTGGTAGATATGTAGAGGGGTAAGGGGACAGGGATACTGGAGTGATGGAGGTAGATATGTAGAGGGGTAAGAGGACAGGGATACTGGAGTGAGGGAGGTAGATATGTATAGGTGACAGGGATACTGGAGTGATGGAGGTAGATATGTATAGGGGTAAGGGGACAGGGATACTGGAGTGAGGGAGGTAGATATGTAGAGGGGTAAGAGGACAGGGATACTGGAGTGATGGAGGTAGATATGTAGAGGGGTAAGAGGACAGGGATACTGGAGTGATGGAGGTAGATATGTATAGGTGACAGGGATACTGGAGTGATGGAGGTAGATATGTATAGGGGTAAGGTGACAGGGATACTGGAGTGATGGAGGTAGATATGTATAGGGGTAAGGTGACAGGGATACTGGAGTGATGGAGGTAGATATGTAGAGGGGTAAGAGGACAGGGATACTGGAGTGATGGAGGTAGATATGTATAGTGGGAGTGATGGAGGTAGATATGTATAGTGGGAGTGATGGAGGTAGATATGTAAGGTGACTAGGCATCAGGATATATGATAAACAGAGTAGCAGTATATGATGATTTTATGTGAGTGGGTGTGTGTGTGCAGTGTCAATGTGTGTGTGTTGAGCGAATGATGGAGTGAGTGTTTGTATGTGTGTTGGAGTATCAGTGTGCAGAGTGTGTAGGGCCCTGTGAGTGTGAAGGGCCCTGTGAGTGTGTAGGGCCCTGTGAGTGTGTAGGGCCCTGTGAGTGTGTAGGACCCTGTGAGTGTGTAGGACCCTGTGAGTGTGAATAGAGACGGTGCAAAAATACAAAGGTCAACCCCAGATAGCCCATGTAGCCATTTTGTTAGCTATTTAGTTCTATTTTTTTAAGCTATTTTGTTCTATTTTGTTAGCTATTTAGTTCTATTTAGTTAGCTATTTTGTTAGCTATTTAGTTAGCTATTTTGTTAGCTATTTAGTTCTATTTAGTTAGCTATTTTGTTAGCTATTTAGTTCTATTTAGTTAGCTATTTTGTTAGCTATTTAGTTCTATTTAGTTAGCTATTTTGTTAGCTATTTAGTTCTATTTAGTTAGCTATTTTGTTGGCTATTTAGTTAGCTATTTAGTTAGATATTTTGTTAGCTATTTTGTTAGCTATTTAGTTCTATTTAGTTAGCTATTTTGTTAGCTATTTAGTTAGCTATTTTGTTAGCTATTTAGTTCTATTTTTTTAAGCTATTTTGTTCTATTTTGTTAGCTATTTAGTTCTATTTAGTTAGCTATTTAGTTAGCTATTTTGTTAGCTATTTAGTTAGCTATTTAGTTAGCTATTTTGTTAGATATTTTGTTAGCTATTTTGTTAGCTATTTAGTTCTATTTAGTTAGCTATTTTGTTAGCTATTTAGTTAGCTATTTAGTTCTATTTTTTTAAGCTATTTTGTTCTATTTTGTTAGCTATTTAGTTCTATTTAGTTAGCTATTTAGTTAGCTATTTTGTTAGCTATTTAGTTAGCTATTTAGTTAGCTATTTTGTTAGATATTTTGTTAGCTATTTTGTTAGCTATTTAGTTAGCTATTTAGCAGTCTCATGACATGGGGATAGAAGCTGTTCAGGAGCCTGTTTTGGTGTCAGACTTGATGCACCGTCACCGCTTGCCGTGCGGAAGCAGAGAAAACAATCTATGCGTTGGTTGGTTGGAGTCTTTAATGATTTTCTTGGTCTTCCTTTCACACCTCCTGATATAGAGAGGTCCTAGATGGCAAGGAACTCTTCCCCGGGGAAGTACTGGGCTGTCCGCACCACACTCTGTAGCGCCATGCTATCGAGAGCGGTGCTATTCCCATGCCATACTGACTGTGTTGCAGCCAGTCAAGATGCTCTCAGTCGTACAGCTGTAGAACGTTTTTGAAGATTTGAAGGGCCCATGCCAAACCTTTTCAACCTCCTGAGGGGGAAAATGTGCTGTTGGGCCTTCTTCACAACTACGCTCGTTTGTGTAGACCATTTTAAGTTCTTAGTGATTTGGACACAGAGGAACTCTCGACCCGCTCCACCGCAGCCCCGTCGATGAGGATGGGGACGTGCTCGGACCTCTGTTTCCTGTAGTCCACAATCAGCTCCTTGGTCTTACTGACGTTGAGGGAGAGGTTGTTGTCCTGGCACCACACTGTCAGGTCATTAACCTCCTCCCTATAGGCTGTCTCATCGTTGTCAATGATCAGGCCTTACCACCGTAGTGTCGTCAGCAAACTTAATGATGGCGTTGGAATCGAGGCCTGGCCACGCAGTCTTGGGTGATGTCGTGGAAGATTCAGAATTTGTTGGTAACATATTTAAGATGTTTTATATTCATCAAATGTGTGTAAGTTACTTCTCATCAGAATGGTATTTTTGTATAATACTGTGGCGGGGTTGCAGTTATCTGTTCTATGTCAAGACTAAGTTGCATGGGCCACAGAGAGGGGAGAGGTCAAAGTGTCATCATGTGTAAACATATATTTTACTCCCTACCTTTCCCAGTGGGGAAAGGAGGGTTGCAGTGTCTGGAATCATTCTATGCTCCCTCTAATGTTGTTTCTATCTTAACCTATAGCCTCATTCTCCTCTCTGTGAGCTTGTCCAGGATTGTTTGTATTTAGGGTTGGTTGTATCTAAATGACAATTTGATATATGCCTGTTGATATGGAGGATTGGTTTATGGTTCTGGGGTTTGAGAAAGGAGACAAAGCTGAACGATGTATTATGTATATGCTGTCTGACTATGTGTGTTCTTTGCTATTAAAGGATCTCAGTTGCATTGTAAGGGGGCTCTCAGAGAATTCATGGAGAGACACTGAATTGATCTGAGAATCACAGGGTTGTGATAGAGCTCATATAATTAAAGATGGACTTTTATAACTAACTCTGACTTGTGTGTGTGGTTTGCTCCCATGATTTGGTAAATAGAGGAAATTTCCACGACAGTGAACAGGGAGTACAGGAGGGGACTAAACGCGCACCCCTGTGGGACCCCCGTGTTGAGGGTCAGCGTGGCAAGGTGATGTTGCCTACCCTCACCACCTGGGGTCGGCTCATCAGGAAGTGCAGGATCCAGTTTCAGAGGGAGGGGTTCAGTCCCATGATCCTAAGCTTGGTGACGAGCTTGGAGGGGACAACGGTGTTGAACTCTGAGCTGTAGTCAATGAACAGCATTCTCACATAGGTGTTCCTCATATCTAGGTGGGTGAGGGCAGTGTGGAGAACAATTGAGATCGCATCGTCTATGGATCTCTTGGGGGCGGTATGCAAGTTGGAGTGGGTCTGGGATGATGAAGTTGATGTGTGCCATAACCAGCCTCTCAGAACACTTCATGGATGACGGAGATATGAGGTATCTGTGACATTCACTGAGGAGCAATGTTTACAATAAACATGCTGATAGTTTGTCTCTCTGGAAAAGAACACCTGTTAAATCAGTGATCTGAAACATGTTTAACCCAATACTGACCGATGAACTCCTGATGTTGAAACGTAGCTTCCTGAAGTTGTTCTTGTGTTCCACCAAGCCAATGTCTCGAACCACAGTCCCTGACCCCTGGTCCCTGGTCCCTGGCCCCTGACCCCTGGTCCCTGTCCCCTGTCCCCTGTCCCCTGACCCCTGGCCCCTGGCCCCTGGCCCCTGACCCAGTCTTAAAACAGGACCCAACAATACTGTGCTTCCTAACAGTAATCCAAATGTCTTTCTAATAGCTGCTGCTCAGAGAGCGAGAGTAGACCTAGGGTTTAAAGGTCAGACAGCAAGACAGAGAGAGAGAGTAGACCTAGGGTTTAATGGTCAGACAACAAGACAGAGAGAGAGAGTAGACCTAGGGTTTAATGGTCAGACGGCAAGACAGAGAGAGAGAGTAGACCTAGGGTTTAATGGTTTAGGGTTTAATGGTCAGACAACAAGACAGAGAGAGAGAGTAGACCTAGGGTTTAATGGTCAGACAACAAGACAGAGAGAGAGAGTAGACCTAGGGTTTAATGGTCAGACAACAAGACAGAGAGAGAGAGTAGACCTAGGGTTTAATGGTCAGACAACAAGACAGAGAGAGAGAGTAGACCTAGGGTTTAATGGTCAGACAACAAGACAGAGAGAGAGAGTAGACCTAGGGTTTAATGGTCAGACAACAAGACAGAGAGAGAGAGTAGACCTAGGGTTTAATGGTCAGACAACAAGACAGAGAGAGAGAGTAGACCAAGACAGAGAGAGAGAGTAGACCTAGGGTTTAATGGTCAGACAACAAGACAGAGAGAGAGAGTAGACCTAGGGTTTAATGGTCAGACGGCAAGACAGAGAGAGAGAGTAGACCTAGGGTTTAATGGTCAGACAACAAGACAGAGAGAGAGAGAGAGAGTAGACCTAGGGTTTAATGGTCAGACAACAAGACAGAGAGAGAGAGAGAGAGTAGACCTAGGGTTTAAAGGTCAGACGGCAAGACAGAGAGAGTGAGAGAGAGTAGACCTAGGGTTTAATGGTCAGACGGCAAGACAGAGAGAGAGAGAGAGAGTAGACCTAGGGTTTAATGGTCAGACAACAAGACAGAGAGAGAGAGTAGACCTAGGGTTTAATGGTCAGACAACAAGACAGAGAGAGAGAGTAGACCTAGGGTTTAATGGTCAGACGGCAAGACAGAGAGAGAGAGTAGACCTAGGGTTTAATGGTCAGACAACAAGACAGAGAGAGAGAGAGAGAGTAGACCTAGGGTTTAAAGGTCAGACGGCAAGACAGAGAGAGAGAGAGAGAGTAGACCTAGGGTTTAATGGTCAGACAACAAGACAGAGAGAGAGAGTAGACCTAGGGTTTAATGGTCAGACAACAAGACAGAGAGAGAGAGTAGACCTAGGGTTTAATGGTCAGACAACAAGACAGAGAGAGAGAGTAGACCTAGGGTTTAATGGTCAGACGGCAAGACAGAGAGAGAGAGTAGACCTAGGGTTTAAAGGTCAGACAACAAGACAGAGAGTGAGAGTAGACCTAGGGTTTAATGGTCAGACGGCAAGACAGAGAGAGAGAGTAGACCTAGGGTTTAATGGTCAGACAACAAGACAGAGAGAGAGAGTAGACCTAGGGTTTAATGGTCAGACGGCAAGACAGAGAGAGAGAGTAGACCTAGGGTTTAATGGTCAGACAACAAGACAGAGAGAGAGAGAGAGAGAGAGTAGACCTAGGGTTTAATGGTCAGACAACAAGACAGAGAGAGAGAGAGAGAGTAGACCTAGGGTTTAAAGGTCAGACGGCAAGACAGAGAGAGAGAGAGAGAGTAGACCTAGGGTTTAATGGTCAGACGGCAAGACAGAGAGAGAGAGAGAGTAGACCTAGGGTTTAATGGTCAGACGGCAAGACAGAGAGAGAGAGTAGACCTAGGGTTTAATGGTCAGACAACAAGACAGAGAGTGAGAGTAGACCTAGGGTTTAATGGTCAGACAACAAGACAGAGAGAGAGAGTAGACCTAGGGTTTAATGGTCAGACAACAAGACAGAGAGAGAGAGTAGACCTAGGGTTTAATGGTCAGACGGCAAGACAGAGAGAGAGAGTAGACCTAGGGTTTAATGGTCAGACAACAAGACAGAGAGAGAGAGAGAGAGTAGACCTAGGGTTTAAAGGTCAGACGGCAAGACAGAGAGAGAGAGAGAGAGAGAGAGAGTAGACCTAGGGTTTAATGGTCAGACAACAAGACAGAGAGAGAGAGTAGACCTAGGGTTTAATGGTCAGACAACAAGACAGAGAGAGAGAGTAGACCTAGGGTTTAATGGTCAGACAACAAGACAGAGAGAGAGAGTAGACCTAGGGTTTAATGGTCAGACGGCAAGACAGAGAGAGAGAGTAGACCTAGGGTTTAATGGTCAGACAACAAGAGAGAGAGAGAGAGTAGACCTAGGGTTTAATGGTCAGACAACAAGACAGAGAGAGAGAGAGAGAGAGTAGACCTAGGGTTTAATGGTCAGACAACAAGACAGAGAGAGAGAGTAGACCTAGGGTTTAATGGTCAGACAACAAGACAGAGAGAGATAGAGAGTAGACCTAGGGTTTAATGGTCAGACAACAAGACAGAGAGAGAGAGTAGACCTAGGGTTTAATGGTCAGACAACAAGACAGAGAGAGAGAGAGAGAGTAGACCTAGGGTTTAAAGGTCAGACAACAAGACAGAGAGAGAGAGTAGACCTAGGGTTTAATGGTCAGACAACAAGACAGAGAGAGAGAGTAGACCTAGGGTTTATTGGTCAGACGGCAAGACAGAGAGAGAGAGAGAGAGTAGACCTAGGGTTTAATGGTCAGACAACAAGACAGAGAGAGAGAGTAGACCTAGGGTTTAAAGGTCAGACGGCAAGACAGAGAGAGAGAGAGAGAGTAGACCTAGGGTTTAATGGTCAGACAACAAGACAGAGAGAGAGAGAGAGTAGACCTAGGGTTTAATGGTCAGACAACAAGACAGAGAGAGAGAGAGAGAGAGAGTAGACCTAGGGATTAATGGTCAGACAACAAGACAGAGAGTGAGAGTAGACCTAGGGTTTAATGGTCAGACAACAAGACAGAGAGTGAGAGTAGACCTAGGGTTTAATGGTCAGACAACAAGACAGAGAGAGAGAGTAGACCTAGGGTTTAAAGGTCAGACGGCAAGACAGAGAGAGAGAGAGAGAGTAGACCTAGGGTTTAATGGTCAGACAACAAGACAGAGAGAGAGAGTAGACCTAGGGTTTAATGGTCAGACAACAAGACAGAGAGAGAGAGTAGACCTAGGGTTTAATGGTCAGACAACAAGACAGAGAGAGAGAGAGAGTAGACCTAGGGTTTAATGGTCAGACAACAAGACAGAGAGAGAGAGAGAGAGAGAGAGTAGACCTAGGGATTAATGGTCAGATGGCAAGACAGAGAGAGAGAGTAGGCCTAGGGTTTAAAGGTCAGACGGCAAGACAGAGAGAGAGAGAGAGAGAGAGAGAGAGAGAGAGAGAGAGAGAGAGAGAGAGAGAGAGAGAGAGAGGCCACACAGGCCCGTCTACCCTACAGGGGGATCTAGGGGGTCTCAGAGAGTCACCTTTTGTTTATAACGTAAACAACTTGACATACTTCGCATACCTCCCTTTCAGCCATTCTCTTTCTCTGAATTAGCTTCCTGGAAATATACAACAACATAATATATGTGTATAATACAGGTATTACATGTGTATGTCTATAACAAGATGTTCTTCCTGAAATACAAGGAATATGCTGACGTTTCCCCCAAGTACTCAATCTTTTCAGTAAACTGGCTCTCTTCTTCTCCCTCTCTCCCTCTCCCCCTTCTCTCTCTCCCTCTTCCCTCTCTCACCCTCTCCCCCTTCCCTCTCTCCCTCTCTCCCCCTACCCTCTCTCCCTCTTCCCTCTCTCCCTCTCTCCCCCTACCCTCTCTCCCTCTCTCTCCCCCTACCCTCTCTCCCTCTTCCCTCTCTCCCTCTCTCCCCCTTCCCTCTCCCTCCTTCCCTCTCTCTAGCATATTTCAAATCAAATCCAATTTTATCTGGTCACATGCACAAGCCCTTAACCAACAATGCAGTTTTAAGAAAAATATGTGTTAAGTAAAAAATAAGAAATTAAAGCAACAAATAATTAGAGCAGCCGTAAATAACAATAGCGAGGCTATAAACAGGGGGTACCGGGACAGAGTCAATATGCGGGGGCACCGGTTAGTCGAGGTAATTGAGGTAATATGTACATGTAGGTAGAGTTAAAGTGACTATGCGTAGATGATAACAACAGAGAGTAGCAGCAGTGTAAAAGGGGGGGGTGCAACACAAATAGTCTGGGTAGCCATTTGATTAGCTGTTCAGGACTCTTATGGCTTTGGGGGTAGGAGCTGTTGAGAAGACTTCTGGACCTAGACTTGGCTATTCTAGACTCTTTCCAACGAAACCCAGAAGAGGAGAGGAGGTGGTTTAGAGGAGGAAAAGAGCGTATTTGTAATGTAACCCAGAAGAGGAGGTGGTTTAGAGGAGGAAAAGAGCGTATTTGTAATGTAACCCAGAAGAGGAGGTGGTTTAGAGGAGGAAAAGAGCGTATTTGTAATGTAACCCAGAAGAGAAGAGGAGGTGGTTTAGAGGGGGAAAAGAGCGTATTTGTAATGTAACCCAGAAGAGAAGAGGAGGTGGTTTAGAGGAGGAAAAGAGCGTATTTGTCATGTTTTGTCTTATATTGTCTTGTCATTTTGCTTTTCCTTCTGTTCGTTTTCCCCCTGCTGGTCTTTTTAGGTTCGTTCCCCTTTTTCTCTCTCCCTCTCTCTCTCTCTTCTCTCTATCGTTCCGTTCCTGCTCCCAGCTGTTCCTATTCCCCTAATCAATCATTTAGTCTTCCCACACCTGTTCCCTATCTTTTCCCCTGATTAGAGTCCCTATTTCTCCCCCTGTTTTCGGTGTCTGTCCTGTCGGATCCTTGTATATTGTTCACCGTGCTGTGTCTTTGTATCGCCCTGTCGTGTCGTGTTTCCCTCAGATGCTGCGTGGTGAGCAGGTGTCTGAGTCTGCTACGGTCAAGTGCCTTCCCGAGGCAACCTGCAGTTTATTATCGAGTCTCCAGTCTGTTCTCGTGATTACGAGTGGAATTGTTCCTTATGCTTTATTTACCGCTCCAAATTGTCTAGGAGTATTGAAGATTTACTTTACTGGATTAAAGACTCTGTTTTCGCCAAGTCGTTTTTTGGGTCCTCATTCACCTGCATAACAGAAGGATCCGACCAAAGAATGGACCCAGCGACTACAGACGCTCGTAACACTGCCGTCGAGATCCAAGGAGCCATGCTCGGCAGACACGAGCAGGAATTGTCTGCTGCTCGCCATGCCGTGGAGAACCTGGCCGCTCAGCGTCTCGTGCCACCTGTTACTTCCTGGTCTGCCGAGCCTCCGGAACCTAGGGTTAATAACCCACCTTGCTACTCCGGGCAGCCCACGGAGTGCCGCTCCTTTCTCACCCAGTGTGATATTGTGTTCTCTCTCCAACCCAACACATACTCTAGAGAGAGAGCTCGGGTTGCTTACGTCATTTCACTCCTTACTGGCCGGGCTCGAGAGTGGGGCACAGCTATCTGGGAGGCAAGGGCTGATTGCTCTAACAATTACCAGAACTTTAAAGAGGAGATGATTCGGGTTTTTGACCGTTCAGTTTTTGGTAGGGAGGCTTCTAGGGCCCTGGCTTCCCTATGCCAAGGTGATCGATCCATAACGGATTACTCTATTGAGTTTCGCACTCTTGCTGCCTCTAGTGACTGGAACGAGCCGGCGCTGCTCGCTCGTTTTCTGGAGGGACTCCACGCAGTGGTTAAAGATGAGATTCTCTCCCGGGAGGTTCCTTCCAGTGTGGACTCTTTGATTGCTCTCGCCATCCGCATAGAACGACGGGTAGATCTTCGTCACCAGGCTCGTGGAAGAGAGCTCGCGTCAACGGTGTTTCCCTGCTCCGCATCGCAACCATCTCCCTCCTCTGGCTCAGAGACTGAGCCCATGCAGCTGGGAGGTATTCGCATCTCGACTAAGGAGAGGGAACGGAGGATCACCAACCGCCTGTGCCTCTATTGCGGTCTTGCTGGACATTTTGTCAATTCATGTCCAGTAAAAGCCAGAGCTCATCAGTAAGCGGAGGGCTACTGGTGAGCGCTACTACTCAGGTCTCTCCATCTAGATCCTGTACTACTATGTCGGTCCATCTACGCTGGACCGGTTCGGGTGCTACATGCAGTGCCTTGATAGACTCTGGGGCTGAGGGTTGTTTCATGGACGAAGCATGGGCTCGGAAACATGACATTCCTTTCAGAGAGTTAGACAAGCCTACGCCCATGTTCGCCTTAGATGGTAGTCATCTTCCCAGTATCAGATTTGAGACACTACCTTTAACCCTCACAGTATCTGGTAACCACAGTGAGACTATTTCTTTTTTGATTTTTCGTTCACCTTTTACACCTGTCGTTTTGGGTCATCCCTGGCTAGTATGTCATAATCCTTCTATTAATTGGTCTAGTAATTCTATCCTATCCTGGAACGTTTCTTGTCATGTGAAGTGTTTAATGTCTGCCATCCCTCCCGTTTCTTCTGTCCCCACTTCTCAGGAGGAACCTGGCGATTTGACAGGAGTGCCGGAGGAATATCATGATCTGCGCACGGTCTTCAGTCGGTCCCGAGCCAACTCCCTTCCTCCTCACCGGTCGTATGATTGTAGTATTGATCTCCTTCCGGGGACCACTCCTCCTCGGGGTAGACTATACTCTCTGTCGGCTCCCGAACGTAAGGCTCTCGAGGATTATTTGTCTGTGTCTCTTGACGCCGGTACCATAGTGCCTTCTTCCTCTCCGGCCGGGCGCGGGGTTTTTTTTTGTTAAGAAGAAGGACGGTACTCTGCGCCCCTGCGTGGATTATCGAGGGCTGAATGACATAACGGTTAAGAATCGTTATCCGCTTCCCCTTATGTCATCAGCCTTCGAGATTCTGCAGGGAGCCAGGTGCTTTACGAAGTTGGACCTTCGTAACGCTTACCATCTCGTGCGCATCAGAGAGGGGGACGAGTGGAAAACGGCGTTTAACACTCCGTTAGGGCATTTTGAGTACCGGGTTCTGCCGTTTGGTCTCGCCAATGCGCCAGCTGTTTTTCAGGCATTAGTTAATGATGTTCTGAGAGACATGCTGAACATCTTTGTTTTTGTCTACCTTGACGATATCCTGATTTTTTCACCGTCACTCGAGATTCATGTTCAGCACGTTCGACGTGTTCTCCAGCGCCTTTTAGAGAATTGTCTCTACGTGAAGGCTGAGAAGTGCTCTTTTCATGTCTCCTCCGTTACTTTTCTCGGTTCCGTTATTTCCGCTGAAGGCATTCAGATGGATTCCGCTAAGGTCCAAGCTGTCAGTGATTGGCCCGTTCCAAGGTCACGTGTCGAGTTGCAGCGCGTTCTAGGTTTCGCTAATTTCTATCGGCGTTTCATTCGTAATTTCGGTCAAGTTGCTGCCCCTCTCACAGCTCTTACTTCTGTCAAGACGTGTTTTAAGTGGTCCGGTTCCGCCCAGGGAGCTTTTGATCTTCTAAAAGAACGTTTTACGTCCGCTCCTATCCTCGTTACTCCTGACGTCACTAGACAATTCATTGTCGAGGTTGACGCTTCAGAGGTAGGCGTGGGAGCCATTCTATCCCAGCGCTTCCAGTCTGACGATAAGGTTCATCCTTGCGCTTATTTTTCTCATCGCCTGTCGCCATCTGAACGCAACTATGATGTGGGTAACCGCGAACTGCTCGCCATCCGCTTAGCCCTAGGCGAATGGCGACAGTGGTTGGAGGGGGCGACCGTTCCTTTTGTCGTTTGGACAGACCATAAGAACCTTGAGTACATCCGTTCTGCCAAACGACTTAATGCTCGTCAAGCTCGTTGGGCGTTGTTTTTCGCTCGTTTCGAGTTTGTGATTTCTTACCATCCGGGTAGCAAGAACACCAAGCCTGATGCCTTATCCCGTCTTTTTAGTTCTTCTGTGGCTTCTACTGATCCCGAGGGGATTCTTCCTTATGGGCGTGTTGTCGGGTTGACAGTCTGGGGAATTGAAAGACAGGTTAAGCAAGCACTCACGCACACTGCGTCGCCGCGCGCTTGTCCTAGTAACCTTCTTTTCGTCCCTGTTTCCACTCGTCTGGCTGTTCTTCAGTGGGCTCACTCTGCCAAGTTAGCTGGTCATCCCGGTGTTCGAGGCACTCTTGCTTCTATTCGCCAGCGTTTTTGGTGGCCGACTCAGGAGCGTGACACGCGCCGTTTCGTGGCTGCTTGTTCGGACTGCGCGCAGACTAAGTCAGGTAACTCTCCTCCTGCCGGTCGTCTCAGACCGCTCCCCATTCCTTCTCGACCATGGTCTCACATCGCCCTAGACTTCATTACCGGTCTGCCTTTGTCTGCGGGGAAGACTGTGATTCTTACGGTTGTCGATAGGTTCTCTAAGGCGGCACATTTCATTCCCCTCGCTAAACTTCCTTCCGCTAAGGAGACGGCACAAATCATCATCGAGAATGTGTTCAGAATTCATGGCCTCCCGTTAGACGCCGTTTCAGACAGAGGTCCGCAATTCACGTCACAGTTTTGGAGGGAGTTCTGTCGTTTGATTGGTGCGTCCGTCAGTCTCTCTTCCGGGTTTCATCCCCAGTCTAACGGTCAAGCAGAGAGGGCCAATCAGACGATTGGTCGCATACTACGCAGCCTTTCTTTCAGAAACCCTGCGTCTTGGGCAGAACAGCTCCCTGGACAGAATACGCTCACAACTCGCTTCCTTCGTCTGCTACCGGGTTATCTCCGTTTCAGAGTAGTCTGGGTTACCAGCCTCCTCTGTTCTCATCCCAGCTTGCCGAGTCCAGCGTTCCCTCCGCTCAAGCGTTTGTCCAACGTTGTGAGCGCACCTGGAGGAGGGTGAGGTCTGCACTTTGCCGTTACAGGGCACAGACTGTGAGAGCCGCCAATAAACGTAGGATTAAGAGTCCTAGGTATTGTTGCGGCCAGAGAGTGTGGCTTTCCACTCGCAACCTTCCTCTTACGACAGCTTCTCGTAAGTTGACTCCGCGGTTCATTGGTCCGTTCCGTGTCTCCCAGGTCGTCAATCCTGTCGCTGTGCGACTGCTTCTTCCGCGACATCTTCGTCGCGTCCATCCTGTCTTCCATGTCTTCTGTGTCAAGCCCTTTCTTCGCACCCCGTTCGTCTTTCCCCCCCCTCCCGTCCTTGTCGAGAGCGCACCTATTTACAAGGTACGTAGGATCATGGACATGCGTTCTCGGGGACGGGGTCACCAATACTTAGTGGATTGGGAGGGTTACGGTCCTGAGGAGAGGAGTTGGGTTCCGTCTCGGGACGTGCTGGACCGTTCACTGATTGATGATTTCCTCCGTTGCCGCCAGGATTCCTCCTCGAGTGCGCCAGGAGGCGCTCGGTGAGTGGGGGGTACTGTCATGTTTTGTCTTATATTGTCTTGTCATTTTGCTTTTCCTTCTGTTCGTTTTCCCCTGCTGGTCTTTTTAGGTTCGTTCCCTTTTTCTCTCTCCCTCTCTCTCTCTCTTCTCTCTATCGTTCCGTTCCTGCTCCCAGCTGTTCCTATTCCCCTAATCAATCATTTAGTCTTCCCACACCTGTTCCCTATCTTTTCCCCTGATTAGAGTCCCTATTTCTCCCCCTGTTTTCCGTGTCTGTCCTGTCGGATCCTTGTATATTGTTCACCGTGCTGTGTCTTTGTATCGCCCTGTCGTGTCGTGTTTCCCTCAGATGCTGCGTGGTGAGCAGGTGTTTGAGTCTGCTACGGTCAAGTGCCTTCCCGAGGCAACCTGCAGTTTATTATCGAGTCTCCAGTCTGTTCTCGTGATTACGAGTGGAATTGTTCCTTATGCTTTATTTACCGCTCCGAATTGTCTAGGAGTATTGAAGATTTACTTTACTGGATTAAAGACTCTGTTTTCGCCAAGTCGCTTTTGGGTCCTCATTCACCTGCATAACAGTATTTGTAATGTAACCCAGAAGAGAAGGTGGTTTAGAGGGGGAAAAGAGCGTATTTGTAATGTAACCCAGAAGAGGAGGTGGTTTAGAGGAGGAAAAGAGTGTATTTGTAAGGTAACCCAGAAGAGGAGATGGTTTAGAGGGGGAAAAGAAGATGTCAGATTTGGGATTGGCTGCTATTTGATTGGAATGAAAGGCTTTGGGCCAGTAACAGAAAGGGTCACTGGTTGGAATATCCAAGAAAGTGACAAGTCTGTTCTTGTCACAAACGCACACAGACCCACCTCCAGCTCTGTCTCCCAGCGGTTGATGTCCTCTGTGGACTGGTTCAACTTGTCCAACTCCCCCTGTTTACACACAACACACAGGAGACAGGGAGGAGGGAAGGAGGCAAGGATAGGAGAGAGAAAAATGAAGAGGAAGGAAAAGAGAGAGGATAGAGAGCAAAAAGAAAGTGTTGTAGAATTACATGAAATGTGTTTAGAAAAGGCCAAAATACTCCTGTGCTGAGAAAGGACAAGCAAAGTATCTGATCTAGCCTATATAGGTATCTGATCTAGCCTATATAGGTATCTGATCTAGCCTATAACCTAGGTATCTACGCCACTATGTACTGCATTGAACATTCCATTTTGTGAATAGTGATTGTTATATTGTTGTTTTAAATTACGACTATCCCAATCTAATCATCGCATTAGGAATAGTAGGCTATCTTACACACAGTACCAGTCAAAAGTTTGGACATACCTACTCATTCAAGGGTTTTTCTTTATTTTTTAAAACTATTTTCTACCTTGTAGAAAAATACTGAAGACATCAAAACTATGAAATAACACATATGGAATCATGTAATAACCCCCCCCCCCCCAAAAAAAGTGTTAAACAAATCAAAATATATTTTATATGTGTGATACTTCAAAGTAGCCACCCTGTGCCTTGATCACAGCTTTGCACATTCTTGGCATTCTCTCAACCAGCTTCATGAGGTAGTCACCTGGGAATGCATTTCAATTAACAGGTGTGCCTTGTTAAAAGTTAATTTGTGGAATTTCTTTCCTTCTTAATGCGTTTGAACCAATCAGTTGTGTTGTGACAAGGTAGGGGTGGTATACAGAAGTGCCCTATTTGGTAAAAGACCAGGTCCATATTATGACAAGAACAGCTCAAATAAGCAAAGAGAAACGACAGTCTATCAGTACTTTAAGACATGAAGGTCAGTCAATTCTGAAAATTTCAAGACATTTTTAAGTTTCTTCAAGTGCAGTCACAATAAACCATCAAGCGCTATGATGAAACTGTCTCTCATGAGGACCGCCACAGGAATGGAAGACCCAGAATTACCTCTACTGTAGAGGATAAGTTCATTAGAGTTAACTGCACCTCAGAGTGCAGCCCAAATAAATGCTTCACCGAGTTCAAGTAACAGTGTAACTAACGCCTGTCGTCGGGCAGAGTAACAAAATGAAAGCGACCAGTTCTGTCAGGTAACAGAGACTAAACAGAAAATAACTACCCACAAAACACAGGTGGGAAAAAGCTGCCTAAGTGTGATCCCCAATCAGAGACAACGATAGACAGCTGCCTCTGATTGGGAAACATACTCGGCCAAAACAAAGAAATAGACAACATAGAATGCCCAACCCAAATCACACCTTGACCTAACCAAATAGAGAAATAAAACGGCTCTCTAAGGTCAGGGCGTGACAAACAGACACATCTCAACATCAACTGTTCAGAGGAGACTGGGTGAATCAGGCCTTCATGGTTGATTTGCTGAAAAGAAACGGGGAAAAGATGACCAGCTGGCTAAATGGGGAAAAGATGACCAGGAGCTGGATAAATGGGGAAAAGATGACCAGCTGGCTAAATGGGGAAAAGATGACCAGGAGCTGGATAAATGGGGAAAAGATGACCAGGAGCTGGATAAATGGGGAAAAGATGACCAGGAGATGGATAAATGGGGAAAAGATGACCAGCTGGCTAAATGGGGAATAGATGACCAGCTGGCTAAATGGGGAAAAGATGACCAGGAGCTGGATAAATGGGGAAAAGATGACCAGCTGGCTAAATGGGGAAAAGATGACCAGCTGGCTAAATGGGGAAAAGATGACCAGCTGGCTAAATGGGGAAAAGATGACCAGCTGGCTAAATGGGGAAAAGATGACCAGCTGGCTAAATGGGGAAAAGATGACCAGGAGCTGGATAAATGGGGAAAAGATGACCAGGAGATGGATAAATGGGGAAAAGATGACCAGCTGGCTAAATGGGGAATAGATGACCAGCTGGCTAAATGGGGAAAAGATGACCAGGAGCTGGATAAATGGGGAAAAGATGACCAGCTGGCTAAATGGGGAAAAGATGACCAGCTGGCTAAATGGGGAAAAGATGACCAGCTGGCTAAATGGGGAAAAGATGACCAGCTGGCTAAATGGGGGGAAAAGATGACCAGGAGCTGGATAAATGGGGAAAAGATGACCAGGAGATGGATAAATGGGGAAAAGATGACCAGGAGATGGATAAATGGGGAAAAGATGACCAGGAGATGGATAAATGGGGAAAAGATGACCAGGAGCTGGATAAATGGGGAAAAGATGACCAGCTGGCTAAATGGGGAAAAGATGACCAGCTGGCTAAATGGGGAAAAGATGACCAGCTGGCTAAATGGGGAAAAGATGACCAGCTGGCTAAATGGGGAAAAGATGACCAGCTGGCTAAATGGGGAAAAGATGACCAGCTGGCTAAATGGGGAAAAGATGACCAGGAGCTGGATAAATGGGGAATAGATGACCAGCTGGCTAAATGGGGAAAAGATGACCAGGAGATGGATAAATGGGGAATAGATGACCAGCTGGCTAAATGGGGAAAAGATGACCAGGAGCTGGATAAATGGAGAAAAGATGACCAGGAGCTGGATAAATGGGGAATAGATGACCAGCTGGCTAAATGGGGAAAAGATGACCAGGAGATGGATAAATGGAGAAAAGATGACCAGCTGGATAAATGGGGAAAAGATGACCAGCTGGCTAAATGGGGAAAAGATGACCAGGAGATGGATAAATGGGGAATAGATGACCAGGAGATGGATAAATGGAGAAAAGATGACCAGCTGGATAAATGGGGAAAAGATGACCAGCTGGCTAAATGGGGAAAAGATGACCAGGAGATGGATAAATGGGGAATAGATGACCAGGAGATGGATAAATGGGGAAAAGATGACCAGGAGATGGATAAATGGGGAATAGATGACCAGGAGCTGGATAAATGGGGAAAAGATGACCAGCTGGCTAAATGGGGAAAAGATGACCAGGAGATGGATAAATGGGGAATAGATGACCAGCTGGCTAAATGGGGAAAAGATGACCAGGAGATGGATAAATGGGGAATAGATGACCAGCTGGCTAAATGGGGAATAGATGACCAGGAGCTGGATAAATGGAGAAAAGATGACCAGCTGGATAAATGGGGAAAAGATGACCAGCTGGCTAAATGGGGAAAAGATGACCAGGAGATGGATAAATGGGGAAAAGATGACCAGCTGGATAAATGGGGAAAAGATGACCAGCTGGCTAAATGGGGAAAAGATGACCAGGAGATGGATAAATGGGGAATAGATGACCAGGAGATGGATAAATGGGGAAAAGATGACCAGGAGATGGCTAAATGGGGAAAATTACCAGCTGGCTTTCATAATCAATCAAAAACAACACTGTCTGTTGTTTTTGCTGTAAGCTCTTTTCTACAGAAGACTACAAAATAATAAATGAATGACTGGTAAAATATCAACGCCTTTCTGAAACACCATGAGGGTTGTCCTGAACACACAGAAAATATGATTAAGTGGAGAGAACTTAATCTGCGCCTACATCGGGGACAGACTCTTGACCAGATATTTTTTTTAAACTGCACTGTCGGTTAGGGGCTTGTCAGTAAGCATCACACTGAAAGGTGTATTCGGCACATGTGACTAATAACATTTGATTTGATTTGATACAAATGACAATTTTGTGGTCTGAAAGAAAGAGATGGTGGGATGTCCTTACACGTTTAATAAGTGTCACCCAGTCTCTGTCTGAAAGAAACCTAGCAATCAGGGGTTCATCAGACAAACTCTTCCAACCAGATAATGGAAACTTCCTAAAAGACGTTGAATTACGGGCAAAATGTAACCCAGTTATGCAAAATCATCTCAGCAAAAATAAAAAATGGAGAGACGCATGCTCATTACCTTGTTGAAGGGCACACAGAATGAGCTGATACAGATTGTGAGTGAAGATATTCTGGAAGCAATAGTGACTCAAGTAAGAGACTCCAAGTACTTCTCCATTATCTTGGACTGGACACCCGACATTAGTCACCAGGAGCAAATGTCTATTATTCTGAGAAGCGTGGCTTTAAAAAGAAAGCCAGAGATCAAGGAGCACTTCCTCGGGCTTTGTGAATGTTGAGGTTACAACAGGCCTGAATCTGTCCACTGTCATCTTAGATAAGCTGAACGAGCTGAAGATTCCGTTTGAAGATCGCAGAGGGCAAGCTTATGATAATGGGGTCGACATGAAGCTTATGATAATGGGGTCAACATGAAGGGCAAGCACCAAGGAGTACAAGCCAGACTGCTCCAAAAACATCCCAGAGCCGTGTTCATCCCATGTGGAGCACACACTCTAAACCTTGTGTTCATCCCATGTGGAGCACATACTCTAAACCTTGTGTTCATCCCATGTGGAGCAAATACTCTAAATCTTGTGTTCATCCCATGTGGAGCACACACTCTAAACCTTGTGTTCATCCCATGTGGAGCACATACTCTAAACCTTGTGTTCATCCCATGTGGAGCACACACTCTAAACCTTGTGTTCATCCCATGTGGAGCACACACTCTAAACCTTGTGTTCGTCCCATGTGGAGCACACACTCTAAACCTTGTGTTCGTCCCATGTGGAGCACATACTCTAAACCTTGTGTTCATCCCATGTGGAGCACACACTCTAAACCTTGTGTTCATCCCATGTGGAGCACACACTCTAAACCTTGTGTTCATCCCATGTGGAGCACATGCTCTAAACCTTGTGTTCATCCCATGTGGAGCACATACTCTAAACCTTGTGTTCATCCCATGTGGAGCACATACTCTAAACCTTGTGTTCATCCCATGTGGAGCACATACTCTAAACCTTGTGTTCATCCCATTTGGAGCACATACTCTAAACCTTGTCATGCAGATGCTGCCAAATCTTCAAAAGATGCAGTTGCCAACACTCTTCACCTTCTTTTCAGCTGGCACACAAAGATGGAGTGTTTTGAAGAAACACGTGAACATAACTGTGAAGTCATGGAGTGACACAAGATGGGAGAGTAGGCTTCAAAGTGTTCATGCAATCAGATATCTGTCACGCCCAGACCTTAGAGATATTTTTTATTCTCTACTTTGGTTAGGTCAGGGTGTGACTAGGGTGGGCAATCTATGTGTTCTATTTCTTTTTTGGCCAGGTATGGTTCCCAATCAGAGTCTATCGTTGTCTCTGATTGGGGATCATACTTAGGCAGCCTGTTTTTCACCTGAGTTTGTGGGATGTTGTTTTTGCATAGTAGCTGTATAGCCCTGCAGAACTTTATGTTCGGTTTTGTATTTTTAATTATTTTTTTTGTGTTCATTTGAAATAAATGTAAGAAGTTCGCCAACCATGCTGCACGTTGGTCTAATTCATCTCTAAACGATCGTAACAGTATCAGGCTTCTGAGGTTCGGGAGGTATTACTGGACGCCAGACAGACGATCAACGATCCTGTGGCCAAAGTGGAGGCACAAGCACTTGCAGAGGAAGTTGGATCCTACCGCTACTTGATTTGCTGTGTCGTATAGTGTGAGATACTGGCAATGTCAAACAAGGTGAACATGCTCCTCCAATCCGCCTCAATGCAGTTGGATATCATAGTGGATTTAATCTCAAATGCAAAGGCCTCCCTCACTACATACTGGGAAACTGGATTCTCTGAGGCCCAGAGAGCAGCCAAAAGCATTTGTGAAGAAATGAATGTGAAGGCTGTTCTGAAAGAGAAGAGACTGAGTCGTTTTGAGCTATGAGGCTCCTGATGAACCACTGACTGATGCACTGAAAAACCTTCAAGTCAACTACTTCAACATTGTGGTCGACTCTGCTGTGACATCCATGGATGAGAGATTTGAAACACTCAACCAGGTGAAAACCAAATATGGAGCGCTGCCTCTCAAATGTCCAGTGAATCTTTTAAAGGCTCACTGCATAGAAGTTGAAAACACTCAACCTTCAGAGATGACTGTGACATCAGTGGAATGGATCTGGCACACGAGATTCAAAATTTAACTGATCAGCCATCAGATCAGATGACTGCATTTGAGCTGCTTCCATTTCTCTGTGAGAACAACCTGGAGAAACTCTATCCTAACCTTTGGATAGCCCTAAGAATTGCAGTCATCCTACCAGTAACAGTAGCATCAGCAGAGAGGAGATTTTCCAAATGAAAGCTCATCGAAAGCTATCTGAGGTCTTCCATGTCACAGGAACGTTTGAGTGGTCTGGCCATCGGGAGCATAAATCATGAACGTTTGAGTGGTCTGGCCATCGGGAACATAAATCATGAACGTTTGAGTGGTCTGGCCATCGGGAGCATAAATCATGAACGTTTGAGTGGTCTGGCCATCGGGAGCATAAATCATGAACATTATAGTGGTCTGGCCATCGGGAGCATAAATCATGAACGTTATAGTGGTCTGGCCATCGGGAGCATAAATCATGAACGTTATAGTGGTCTGGCCATCGGGAGCATAAATCATGAACGTTTGAGTGGTCTGGCCATCGGGAGCATAAATCATGAACGTTTGAGTGGTCTGGCCATCGGGAGCATAAATCATGAACGTTTGAGTGGTCTGGCCATCGGGAGCATAAATCATAAACGCTTGAGTGGTCTGGCCATCGGGAGCATAAATCATGAACGTTTGAGTGGTCTGGCCATCGGGAGCATAAATAATGAATGTTTGAGTGGTCTGGCCATCGGGAGCATAAATCATGACCGTGGGGAAACACATGTCCTACGATGACATCATTGTGGTGATTTTTGCCTCAAGAAAGTACAGAAGGGGAATATGTTGATGGTAAGATTTGAATTCAAATGTTTACACACTTAGTAACATTTAAGATTGTATGGCAGAAGTGCATTGTGTAAATGACTGTTTAACTATGTGACAGAGTTTCTCAATTTTTTTCCAGATAGACTGGTAGCCATGCTGATGCTGGAAATGCCCAGGCTGTAGAGGGAACCAAAGTGAATCACACAGTTGTAGCGGTTTTATTTTACTATTTTGAGACGTATAGCTGCAGTCATGGCCTTTGGGTTTATGTTTACATTGTATAGACAAAGATAATTGTCTAATATTGTGAGGACTGGACTAATTACCAGGCAGCAGAGCCAAAGCTCTGTTTTATATTTTATTATTTTCTACATTTTATATTTTCTTATTTATGTTAATATTCACTTATATTAAGATTCTATAGAAAATAATATATTCAATAAGTATTGTTTGTTTATACCTCATTCTGTTCTGTATAGGTCTACTTATTCTTAGACCGACAGACGGTCACTGTTTTAAAGGAGGGAGGCTTGTAGTGGAAGCACTAGGGTATCAGGTGTGACCGTGTGGCAATGGCAAATGGTTTACATTGCTCACGGGTCAGGTAGGAGGGCCCCTTAGGAGAATTTTGCTTAGGGCCCCAGAGAGGTCACGACCGGCTCTGGTAGGAACTCCTTCAAGATTGTTGGAAAAGCATTCCACGTGAAGCTGGTTGAGAGAATGCCAAGAGTGTGCAAAGCTGTCATCAACACAAAGGATGCCTACTTTAAAGAATCTAAAATATAAACTACATTTTGATTTGTTTAACACTTTTTTTGTTGTTGGTTACTACATGATTCCATATGTGTTATTTTGTAGTCGTGATGTCTTCACTATTTCACAATGTAGAAAATATAAAGAAACCCTTGAATGAGTAGGTGTGTCCAAACTTTTGACTGGTAATGTACTTGCTTTATTATAATGGTGCGTTTTTTTGGGTGAAAATCAGCTTTCCCAAACTTGAAACCCAATGCGCAGAATATGTTAAAAGGTGATATGGCAAACCTTTACTAAGTCTAGTCTTTTTTTAAGACCACAGAGATCATATATGAAATGAAAAGGGATTATATATGTTTGGGTGTCTTTCTAAAATGATAACTGTCGGCTAATTACTGTACCTGGATCCGGGGGTCAACCACTTCGTCCTCGGGAGATTCACACTCTTCCACTGGCTTGATTCCCTTCTCTAACTTCTCCATTTTGTGGGGGTTCTCAGAACCAGGGTCCTCCGTTAAACACAAAACAAGACCCCCACCGAGATGATACTTTAGCGGCTAGTTGAGTTCAGGCGGTCCGTCGCCTCTTTCTTCACAGGGAGAAGATTCGAGTGTATTCCGTTATAATAGAATAAACACACAGCAGGCTCGCAAACACACGAATATACTACAGACGTCCGGGATAGACAGAAAACGGCAGGAAAGCGTGTCTGTTTGTAGCTCACCACTGAAATGAATCCCAACAGGCGGTTTTGCTGAAAGCAACCTTCCGGACAGAGACAGCGACCGGGAGAGTGAGTGAGTGAGTTTAATGAGAGGAGAGAGCGCGAAACAGCTGTGGAATGAGAGCTCGGATAAAACGAGAGTTGGGTTTAGTGCGTCCTCTGCTGACTACCAAGATGCATGCAGATGTTGTAGTGCGAAGTGACCCAGAGAGCACGGATTTGTTGTGTTGTGTTATCATACAGGAGTAATGAACAAAAGACCTCAAGCTAAACATCTAATGTATATACAAGTTGAGAATAAACCAGCTATCTACTAACGTTTATGTAAGCAGCTTGTTAGCATTTTGTTACAGAAGAACAACAGAATAGATGTTAGTTGTCCGTCAATGAAGTGACATTATTTTCTGTGTTTACTGATGAAACACCATCTGCAAGCCTGCTGAAAAACACGCTGCCGTGGGATGGATGTCGGTGGTGGACGGACACAGTGTGGGTAACGGGTCACTTTATGAGTGCGTGTCCTACGTAACAACTCATTGGAGTGTTGTCACATTAATTGATGAGGTGTCACAGTTGGCTCATGCCAAACATACACACACACACGCGCGCACGCACGAACACATAGGCAATACACATTTCATGAGGGGTCACAGCATTCTCTGAACTGTATGGATGACACTGACAAAGGCTGTGACGTGTATATCTACTCACCCCTGAATGAAATAAATAAATACTAAAAAGAAACCTACAATCTCCAATTTTGAAATTCTATAAAATGTTGGTCGACGCACCTGTTCCCGAACGCATTGGGCACAATAACCCCATGGTTTAATTTAAGTCAAGACTAAGTTCATTCCACTTAAATTAATCAACTTTTTTTGGTAAATGGCTTCCTGGCAAATTGCTTAACTTCAGATGAATTTGTTCTAGACTAGGGAGTCGCAGAGTAAGGTAATGTGAGGACTAACCATTTCATCTTTGTGAAGCCAAATTAGATGAACTATGTGTATTTCGTACTGACCTGAGGATGCTTTTAAAAAACAGGGATGGGAGACTAATACAAACGCATTGATTGGAATTGGAGCAAATAACCTGAACCAAACAATGGACGGAGGTCAAAGAAAACATTCAAAGAATTTTAATGACTGAAAAAAAAACTCTTGAAGCGATTTGTGTCAAAACACCTAAACAAGAAAAAATAATGCCTTTGTTACCTGGCGACAGTCAGCACAGGACACAAACTCTTTTGAGGTTGTTTATTATGTCGAAGCTTAAATAAAAAATTATAATATAGGAGAAAAATCCCTGCAAGGTGAAGTCCCCATAAAGTAACATTCAGTCTAAACCACCATCAAGTGAAATGCATATGTTAGTAAAGTGTATAAAAACAATATAATTACAATACGTACAAAGTGAAATGCATAAAGGGTTGTTTTTGTAGTGGCTCTGCTTTAAATATACTGTCCACGTGATACCCAGTCAGGCCTGGGCAACTCCAGTCCTCGGGGCCTGATTGGTACCACACTTTTCCCCATCCCTAGCAAACACACCTGATTTAAACTAATTGCATTCAAAACTGAAGATCATGATTAGTTTATTATTGGAGTCAGGTGTGTTAGCTTGGGCTTGGGGCCAAAGTGTGACACCAATCAGGCCCCCGAGAACTGGAGTTGCCCAGGCCTACATGGAACACTAGATCCTTATCTCACCCATACAGCAGCTCCAAATGATGTTATCATCGACTCCACATGGAACACTACATCTTAGCAGTTTCAAATTATGTTATCATCAACCCCTGAGAGCACTGGTATTCATCTAGCAAGAAGCTAACATCCTCATGTCAATCAATCTAAAGTAAAGTTGGACTCATGATGAATGTCAACAGCTCTCCAGTGTAATTGCTTGCTCTTACTCTTACACACTGAGCATGCACTATCCCATAACCGTTTGCATACATTATTTCTGGCTCTTTTAAAGGGACAGTGCCATCTAGTGGATATAAAGGAATACAGCTACGTGCTTTTACCACCTGGCTACACCTGGACTAGAGTTTGTAATGAATTCAACTCAAATTAAAAAAGTAAACAAAAGGACCCTACAACAACTTCCAGTAAGATACTGCATTTATTGTTACAAATCCGAGTCACTTTGAAATGTTTGTTTTCTTGTTGTAACACAACACAGTGGGGCCTAAATGTCTTTGTGTGACAGAAATATAACACAAACAATATCCTACATAATTACTAATATCATTTCTTTATTGTCTTGACATTCTAAGGTCCTGTGGAAAAACATAAAAATGAACTTAAAGAAGACAAAGGCTCTTGCTTTTGTGGGCAGTCTTTCAAGGCTGGTGGCGGACCCCCAGTAAGACCAGAGACGGATGAGCTGGGGGACTTTTTGACCGAGATCATTGATAGCCAAGCAACCCCTGGAAGGTATCGCCGACGACGAACATTTGGACAGTTCAGACAGGGGACCGTTCATACCTTCATTTGGTAGGACACATTCAGTCAACATGTGCCATCCCCGGACTGCAGGGAATATGTCATGTAGCCAGTCATCTCTTGCACTCCCATGTCATGTAGCCAGTCATCTCTTACACTCCCATGTCATGTTTCCAGTCATCTCTTACACTCCCATGTCATGTTGCCAGTCATCTCTTGCACTCCCATGTCATGTTGCCAGTCATCTCTTGCACTCCCATGTCATGTTTCCAGTCATCTCTTACACTCCCATGTCATGTTGCCAGTCATCTCTTGCACTCCCATGTCATGTTGCCAGTCATCTCTTGCACTCCCATGTCATGTTTCCAGTCATCTCTTGCACTCCCATGTCATGTTGCCAGTCATCTCTTGCACTCCCATGTCATGTTTCCAGTCATCTCTTACACTCCCATGTCATGTTGCCAGTCATCTCTTGCACTCCCATGTCATGTTGCCAGTCATCTCTTGCACTCCCATGTCATGTAGCCAGTCATCTCTTACACTCCCATGTCATGTTTCCAGTCATCTCTTGCACTCCCATGTCATGTTGCCAGTCATCTCTTGCACTCCCATGTCATGTTGCCAGTCATCTCTTGCACTCCCATGTCATGTAGCCAGTCATCTCTTACACTCCCATGTCATGTTTCCAGTCATCACTTGCACTCCCATGTCATGTTGCCAGTCATCTCTTGCACTCCCATGTCATGTTGTCAGTCATCTCTTGCACTCCCATGTCATGTTTCCAGTCATCTCTTGCACTCCCGTGTCATGTTGCCAGTCATCTCTTGCACTCCCATGTCATGTTGCCAGTCATCTCTTGCACTCCCATGTCATGTAGCCAGTCATCTCTTACACTCCCATGTCATGTTGCCAGTCATCTCTTGCACTCCCGTGTCATGTTGCCAGTCATCTCTTGCACTCCCATGTCATGTTGCCAGTCATCTCTTGCACTCCCATGTCATGTTTTCAGTCATCTCTTGCACTCCCATGTCATGTTGCCAGTCATCTCTTGCACTCCCATGTCATGTTGCCAGTCATCTCTTGCACTCCCATGTCATGTTTTCAGTCATCTCTTGCACTCCCATGTCATGTTTCCAGTCATCTCTTGCACTCCCATGTCATGTTGTCAGTCATCTCTTACACTCCCATGTCATGTAGCCAGTCATCTCTTTACACTCCCATGTCATGTTGTCAGTCATCTCTTGCACTCCCATGTCATGTTGCCAGTCATCTCTTACACTCCCATGTCATGTTGTCAGTTCTCTCTCCCATAAGAAAAAATGATGTAATAAACGTAACTCTTGAACATATAATGTTTTCTAGTTGCAGCAATGTCATCATTTTCTCGAGGTAGATGATTACCATATATTGATCACCATAGCTTGATCACCATCATCCTCCTCATCTTCAATGTGAGGATCTGGGCAGCAGGGCTGTTTGAGGTCATTGTGAAGGAAAGGGAAGCCAGGCTGTTTGAGGTCATTGTGAAGGACAGGGAAGCCAGGCAGTTTGGGGTCATTGTGAAGGAAAGGGAAGCCAGGCAGTTTGGGGTCATTGTGAAGGAAAGGGAAGCCATGCTGTTTGGGGTCATTGTGAAGGAAAGGGAAGCCAGGCAGTTTGGGGTCATTGTGAAGGAAAGGGAAGCCAGGCTGTTTGGGGTCATTGTGAAGGAAAGGGAAGCCAGGCTGTTTGAGGTCATTGTGGAGGAAAGGACAGCCAGGCTGTTTGAGGTCATTGTGAAGGAAAGGGAAGCCAGGCTGTTTGAGGTCATTGTGGAGGAAAGGACAGCCAGGCTGTTTGAGGTCATTGTGAAGCCCTGGGAAGCCATGTTGTTTGAGGTCATAGTGAAGCCCTGGGAAGCCATGTTGTTTGAGGTCATTGTGAAGCCCTGGGAAGCAATGTTGTTTGAGGTCATTGTGAAGCCCTGGGAAGCCATGTTGTTTGAGGTCATTGTGAAGCCCTGGGAAGCCATGTTGTTTGAGGTCATTGTGAAGCCCTGGGAAGCCATGTTGTTTGAGGTCATTGTGAAGCCCTGGGAAGCCATGTTGTTTGAGGTCATTGTGAAGCCCTGGGAAGCCATGTTGTTTGAGGTCATTGTGAAGCCCTGGGAAGCCATGTTGTTTGAGGTCATTGTGAAGCCCTGGGAAGCCATGTTGTTTGAGGTCATTGTGAAGCCCTGGGAAGCCATGTTGTTTGAGGTCATTGTGAAGCCCTGGGAAGCCATGTTGTTTGAGGTCATTGTGAAGCACTGCTCTTGCAATTATGACAATGCAGCATCTTCTTGGTTGAAAGTGCAATGTGTTTCTGAGACACTGGAAGTGCCTCTTCCATACAACAAACATGTGCTCCACTCCACCTCTGGTGCGGATATGAGCTGGGTTGTACCGTTGTTGCTTAGCTCCTATTGCATCAAGATAAGGAGGTGAACAAGAAGTTGGTCTGTGCGTACCCACTGTTACCATGGATACCCACTGTCACCAAGTCTGATTCCACTATGTTGTCCTCCTTTGAGCTGAGCATACAAAGAGGAATGTTGGAAAACCCTTGAGTCACGTGCACACGTTGGAAAACCCTTTCCAACGTGCAACAATGTTGAAGATCTGCAAAATTGGGAGTGCACACATTTTGTACATTTATTGAGAACCAGTTTTTATTCCTTTACTCCTCAGCATCTGCTGTAGAGGGACACTTGATGGGAATATGACATTCATCTATAAAGCCGATGACTCCTAGGATAGAAATCTACCTTGTAGTTGGCCTGGGCAGCAGCATCAGGAAATGTTATGTAATTCTGCATACATTCTGTTCACTTACACTACACAAATCTCCTGTTTCTACACCTGCATTGCTTGCTGTTTGGGGTTTTAGGCTGGGTTTCTGTACAGCACTTTGAGATATCAGCTGATGTACGAAGGGCTATATAAATACATTTGATTTGATTTGTTTCACGATGGAAGGTTCCAGATGCCAAAAACCTCAAGGTGATCAGTACTTCTAAGGAAGGAGGGATAGGCCTTCCCCTAAGAGAGTCAGATAAAAGCCTTGGCTCAAGGTGATCAATACATGTAGGGGAGGGAGGGGCCTTCCCCTAAGAGAGTCAGATAAAAGCCTTGGCTCAAGGTGATCGGTACATGGAGGGGAGGGAGGGGCCTTCCCCTAAGAGAGTCAGATAAAAGCCTTGGCTCAAGGTGATCGGTACATGGAGGGGAGGGAGGGGCCTTCCCCTAAGAGAGTCAGATAAAAGCCTTGGCTCAAGGTGATCAATACATGTAGGGGAGGGAGGGGCCTTCCCCTACAAGAACCAGATGAAAGCCTTGGCTCAAGGTGATCGGTACATGGAGGGGAGGGAGGGGCCTTCCCCTAAGAGAGTCAGATAAAAGCCTTGGCTCAAGGTGATCAATACATGTAGGGGAGGGAGGGGCCTTCCCCTACAAGAACCAGATGAAAGCCTTGGCTCAAGGTGATCGGTACATGGAGGGGAGGGAGGGGCCTTCCCCTACAAGAACCAGATGAAAGCCTTGGCTCATGGTGATCAGTTCTTGTAGGGAAGGAGTCCAGGATTAGGCTTAATCTATGTCTGTGAAATCTACCCACAGAGTTCAGTTTTCAGGGTGCCATATCAATTCAATTCAATTCAATTCAATTAAATTCAAGGGCTTTATTGGCATGGGAAACATGTGTTAACATTGCCAAAGCAAGTGAGGTAGATAATATACAAAGTGAATATATAAAGTGAAAAACAACAAAAATTAACAGTAAACATTACAAATGTCATATTATATATATATATACAGTGTTTTAACAATGTACAAATGGTTAAAGGATACAAGATAAAATAAATAAGCATAAATATGGGTTGTATTTACAATGGTGTTTGTTCTTCACTGGTTGCCCTTATCTCGTGGCAACAGGTCACAAATATTGCTGCTGTGATGGCACACTGTGGAATTTCACCCAGTAGATATGGGAGTTTTTCAAAATTGGATTTGTTTTCGAATTCTTTGTGGATCTGTGTAATCTGATATCTATGATATCATCATTTAACGGTGGACCAGTGGGTCATTTCACCAGAGAAGGGCAATATAGATTGGGTGCTGCTGCCACCTAGCGGTCAGAAACGGTACTGGCTATGTCAGGTCCACACTGTACAGCAGGGATCATCAACTTCTAGATTCTGCCTAAATTATTTTTTGTTGAGTTGATGGTGGCGGGCCGGAACATAATTACAAATCATTTGTAGACTGCAAATTGACGAAAGAATCCCTAACAGATATTGACTAAAACATAATCATTTCAAACCTTGTTTACGTTCGTACACGTCTCTCTATTATGCGTGGGAATATTTGGGAACAGATTTCTTAAATTAAAAATCACTTGGAGCTGATTTCCTGGTGTTTTTACAATATTTTATATCCAACAATGAAAATAAATATATATATATTTTTTTAACAGTTTTTTTGTGTTTTTTTTTGCTCAGGTCTCATTTGGGGGGCCAAATGAGACCACCAGTTGGGGAACACTGCTGTACAAAATGTATTTATGGTAGTCTACACACCCATATTCTGTGCGCTTTATGAACTGAAAAGCATCCCTCATTCATTCGGATGGCAATAGGTTGTGGAAATGACCTTCAGTAGCCTAAACAACATTGGCAAAAGGTGTTAGTTAGCCTATTATTAAAATACGAAGCAATAAGTAGCCTAGCATAGGCTACGGCTTTTAGCCTACTTGTTGTGATTACACTTACTTTTCGGTATTATAACATTTATAGACAGTGCCTATAAAATACAATTGGGCATATATGCATATATAGGATACAATGAATGTATTATTGGGAATACATCTGAAACGACACACTAGGCTATTCCCATGCTCTGTTGAGAATAAAAGCACAGAATGTATTGATGACAGCCCGGTGCTGCTTCTCAGCCTGTCGTCATCGCGTTGAATCCTTAACGGACGTATTAACGTTCCAGGCCCTGTGCGTAACGTGTGTAGGCTATGCAGACCCAGAACCAGCAGCGTCCCGGTGATCTCATCGGTTAACGGACTACTCATCGGTTAACGGACTAAAGAAAGGATGAGAAAGGATGAGGGCTTGAGAAAACACCGTGTCGTTACCGAATACCGTGACGGAAGTGTAATGCAACAGTGAAGATATCTTGTCGCTCTCGCCATGCGGATGGCGCGTTAGGTGAAACTGTAAGCTAATGTATGTCCGGTCAGCTGTTTTTATTCACCGAGAGACAGCAGCATCACCGGGACGTGTGCACGAGACCACAGACTAGCCTATACCGGCGATCCGGACCACCACAAACGGGCAGGACTAACGGAGAGGAGGACGCAGAGAGATAGAATAAAAGAGTGTGAGAGAGAGATGGAGTTTAAGCAGCTGGTGGAGGTGGCGGAGAAGTGGTGTTCGTCGGTTCCGTTCGATCTGATCTTCGCGGAGGAGGATGATGAGAGAAGACTGGACTTCTACGCAGAACCGGGAATCTCTTTCTATGTCCTTTGTCCGGATAACATGACGGGAGGGATTGAGCATTTCGTAAGTGTGTGTTCGCGCGCGCACGCGTACGCGTGTGTGGTTTCGGTGTTTTGAGGTTTGCCTCTCGGGTCCCCCGGCGCAGTGTGTGTCTGTGTGTGCGCAACGGGAATGATGTCACTGCACCTGACAATAGCACGCATGTTGTTTTGGCAGCATTATTTAGGCCGCCTGTCCTGCGCATGGACACAAGCCTGCAATAGCAGTGCGTTTGTTGTTTTGTTAGAGAAGCGTCCACTGCTCTCTTGTCCCCACTTTCCATCAGCCCGCCGGGGTCAGAGGGCAGGGACCACAATTCTCCTGGCCCAGCGCCAGGCGTAAAAATAGGCAGCAGCCGTGGTACCAGAAGGTCTCAGAGCCATGCATCCCTCCTTAGCAACTGGCTGTAATACTTCATGTTGTATACATTTTATATGCAAATATGTAATGCAAGTGGAGCGTCACTCAGCTCCTCCCCTCTCTGGTCTGTCTGTGAATGTTTACTGCACTAGGCCCCATCCTACCCTTCCCCATTCTCACCCTCCCTCTCTCTATCTCACTATCACTCTCTTTCTCTCATACCTCCATCTTCTTGTTATTGTCCTGTATCTGGACAGACTTCCTGTTACAACCCCGGTATCTGGACAGACTTCCTGTTACAACCCCGGTATCTGGACAGACTTCCTGTTACAACCCCGGTATCTGGACAGACTTCCTGTTACAACCCCGGTATCTGGACAGACTTCCTGTTACAACCCCGGTATCTGGACAGACTTCCTGTTACAACCCCATGGTATCTGGACAGACTTCCTGTTACAACCCCGGTATCTGGACAGACTTCCTGTTACAACCCCTGTATCTGGACAGACTTCCTGTTACAACCCAGTATCTGGACAGACTTCCTGTTACAACCCCTGTATCTGGACAGACTTCCTGTTACAACCACAGTATCTGGACAGACTTCCTGTTACAACCCCGGTATCTGGACAGACTTCCTGTTACAACCACAGTATCTGGACAGACTTCCTGTTACAACCCCGGTATCTGGACAGACTTCCTGTTACAACCACAGTATCTGGACAGACTTCCTGTTACAACCCCGGTATCTGGACAGACTTCCTGTTACAACCCCGGTATCTGGACAGACTTCCTGTTACAACCCCGGTATCTGGACAGACTTCCTGTTACAACCCCAGTATCTGGACAGACTTCCTGTTACAACCCCAGTATCTGGACAGACTTCCTGTTACAACCCCGGTATCTGGACAGACTTCCTGTTACAACCCCGGTATCTGGACAGACTTCCTGTTACAACCCCAGTATCTGGACAGACTTCCTGTTACAACCCCGGTATCTGGACAGACTTCCTGTTACAACCCCAGGTGCTGACTAGCGGAGTAGAAAACTTGAAAATAAAAGAGAGCCGCACACTCTAGGAGCTCAGATGCAAAAATGTAATTACCAACGTTTTGACAGCCAAGCTGTCTTCATCAGGGTATAACATCCTTCATCAGGACATACTCCCTGTTATAGCCCTGTATTTGGACAGACAGACAGGTCTGATGTATCCATCTGTCACTGGTTCTCTGTTCAGACACTCTCCTATAACCGTCCCTAGCACAGCTGTAGGTGGTCCCCTCCCTGATATTCAATATCCCAACTAACAAACCCATTTCACCCATCACACACACACACAGATGAGATTCTGTTACCATGCCGATCAATACTGCTATCAGCGGGGATCATCTGTGTGCCAAGGCTTTAGTTCAGGAGGCTAACACAGCTTCAGTTACACATGTGGGATTCACTTACGTCCATGTTTGTCTGAAGTTGTTATCTCTCTCTCTGTGTTCTACTGATCTGAAGGTGTTCTATCTCTCTCTGTGTTCTACTGATCTGAAGGTGTTCTATCTCTCTCTGTGTTCTACTGATCTGAAGGTGTTATCTCTCTCTGTGTTCTACTGATCTGAAGGTGTTCTATCTCTCTCTGTGTTCTACTGATCTGAAGGTGTTCTATCTCTCTCTGTGTTCTACTGATCTGAAGGTGTTCTATCTCTCTCTGTGTTCTACTGATCTGAAGGTGTTCTATCTCTCTGTGTTCTACTGATCTGAAGGTGTTATCTCTCTCTGTGTTCTACTGATCTGAAGGTGTTCTATCTCTCTCTGTGTTCTACTGATCTGAAGGTGTTATCTCTCTCTGTGTTCTACTGATCTGAAGGTGTTATCTTTCTCTGTGTGTTCTACTGATCTGAAGGTGTTATCTCTCTCTGTGTTCTACTGATCTGAAGGTGTTATCTCTCTCTGTGTTCTACTGATCTGAAGGTGTTATCTCTCTCTGTGTTCTACTGATCTGAAGGTGTTTCATATCTCTGTGTTATACTGATCTAATATAATAATAATATCTACTCATATCTGTTCTACTGATCTGAAGGTGTTATCTCTCATCTGTGTTCTACTGATCTGAAGGTGTTATCTTCTCTGTGTGTTCTACTGATCTGAAGGTGTTATCTCTCTCTGTGTTCTACTGATCTGAAGGTATACAGTATAATCTGTGTTCTACTGATCTGAAGGTGTTATCTCACTCTGTGTTCTACCTCTAGTGACTGTTCATATCTACCAACATCTACCATATACAGTATAATATAATAATAATATCTACCATATACAGTATAATATAATAATAATAATATATACCATATACAGTATAATATAATAACATCTACCATATACAGTATAATATAATAATAATATCTACCATATACAGTATAATATAATAATAATAATATATACCATATACAGTATAATATAATAACATCTACCATATACAGTATAATATAATAATATCTACCATATACAGTATAATATAATAACATCTACCATATACAGTATAATATAATAATAATATCTACCATATACAGTATAATATAATAATAATAATATCTACCATATATATGGTAATAATGTGGTAATGTGGCTATATGGGTCAGGTTAATAACCTGTGTGTGTGTGTGTGTGTGTGTGTGTGTGTGTGTGTGTGTGTGTGTGTGTGTGTGTGTGTGTGTGTGTGTGTGTGTGTGTGTGTGTGTGTGTGTGTGTGTGTGTGTGTGTGTGTACAGCATGTATGGAGTGAGAGTGAGGACTGCCTGCCATTCCTCCAGGTAGCTCAGGACTACATCACTTCCTGTGGAAAGAAAACACTTCTAGAGGTCCTGGACAAAGTGTTCACTTCCTTTAGACCTGTAAGTACATAGACAACGCTATACACAATATTACAACTACATTACTAAAGAATACAGCATAACAACTGTTAAATGTCACCCTCTCCCTCATGTCTTTACATACATTACTAACTGTAAGTCCACTGGATAAGAACGTCTGCTAAATGACTCAAATAGGCTGGATACCTTTGGGGAGGGGGGGGGGGTGTGGTAGAGGGTCTTCTCTTTCATTTAACATAACCAGATGTGTTAGTGCAGGGCTGGAACTAAAGCCTGCACTCCCTGCCGCTAAGCTCTTCAGGACTGGGTTACACTTCTCTTTGACAGGGAGGATACAATATAATATAATAATAATAATATAATAATAATAATATAATAATATATGCCATTTAGCAGACGCTTTTATCCAAAGCGACTTACAGTCATGTGTGCATACATTCTACGTATGGGTGGTCCCGGGGATCGAACCCACTACCCTGGCGTTACAAGCGCCATGCTCTACCAACTGAGCTACAGAAGGACCACAGATACAGATCCATCTTGAAGGGCTGGAGTTAGCTTTAAAGCTCTCTTCTCCCTTTCTCTCGAGTCTCACCTCTCTCTCCCTCTCTTATTTTCTCTCTCTCTCTCTCCAGTTGCTGGGTCTACCAGACATAGATGATGATGAGACCTTTGAGCAGTACCATGCAGGCATGGAGGAGGAACCAGAGGCAGACCACCAGCAAATGGGAGTCAGCCAGCAGTGATGTCCACAGATGAGGTGTCCAGTAGGGCTACAATAACTACCCATTCCCTGGTCTCATCACCTACAACAACACACAGTCCCAACGCCCCTGTAGCGACTATAAACAGTCATAATGTATACTCACACACACACACAGGACAGCCTGCTTCTCAAAAGCTTTGCTCTCCAGATTGTGCACTCCCTGCCTCCCTCCCACACACACACACACACTAGAGGTCGACCGATTAATTGGAATGGCCAATTAATTAGGGCCGATTTCAAGTTTTCATAACAATCGGAAATCAGTATTTTTGGGCACCGAGAGAACTGTCAGTGTCAACCATGTAACACCGTACTGTAACCATCCAACTGTAACACCGTACCGTAACCATCCAACTGTAACACCGTACCGTAACCATCCACTGTACCACACAATGTTAACCAGCACATTGCTGTGTCCTTGTAACAATGTCAGCGGTGAAAGCAGAGGGAGGAATAGAACAGAATTGTAATCCTACGGTAGAAACTGTTCCATGTGTACTGCTGTGAGGTCTGCCAAATGCTGCTCTATGTGTGTGTGTGTGTGTGTGTGTGTGTGTGTGTGTGTGTGTGTGTGTGTGTGTGTGTGTGTGTGTGTGTGTGTGTGTGTGTGTGTGTGTGTGTGTGTGTGTGTGTGTGTGTGTGTGTGTGTGTGTGTGTGTGTGTGTGTGTGTGCACCACCATCAGTGCACTGCTTTGCTTTTACTTTCCCCACGGCCCTGAAGGAGTAGGATGAAGTTGTGATCACAGGGGCAAGGTAAACAGATCCTGGATCTGTCTCTACAGGCAACGTCTGTCTACCTGCAGTCACCTTCTTCCACCACACCGAACCACACATGTATCTACAGAGCCTTCAGAATGTACTCACACAGCCTTGACTTATTCCACATTTTGTTGTGTTACAGACTGAATTGTAATGAATAATGTCACCATGTTCAAAGGGATATTCATTGTCTGTTTATTCACCCCATTTACCAATAGCTGCCCTTCTTTGTGAAACATTGGAAAACATCTCCATGGTGTTTGTGGTCTAATCTGTGTTTGAAATTCACTGCTCGACTGAGGGACCTTATAGATGTATGTGTGAGGTACAGAGATGAGGTAGTCATTCAAAAATCACGTTAAACACTATTATTGCACACAGAATTAGTTCCTTTTTAAAAAATTAATTAGCAAAAATGTCTAAAAACATTATTCCACTTTAACATTATGGGGCGTTTGGTGAAGGACAGTGACACAACATCTCAATGTGATCTAAACCTCTGGACCTTGAAGCCAGTCCCACTGCATTGTTCAGTATTCCCCTCTAATCAGGGACTGGTTTAGACCTGGGACACCAGGTGGGTGATTCCCCTCTAATCAGGGACAGAATTAGACCTGGGACACCAGGTGGGTGATTCCCCTCTAATCAGGGACTGGTTTAGACCTGGGACACCAGGTGGGTGATTCCCCTCTAATCAGGGACTGGTTTAGACCTGGGACACCAGGTGGGTGATTCCCCTCTAATCAGGGACTGGTTTAATCAGGGACTGAATTAGACCTGGGACACCAGGTGGGTGATTCCCCTCTAATCAGGGACTGGTTTAGACCTGGGACACCAGGTGGGTGATTCCCCTCTAATCAGGGACAGAATTAGACCTGGGACACCAGATGGGTGATTCCCCTCTAATCAGGGACTGGTTTAGACCTGGGACACCAGGTGGGTGATTCCCCTCTAATCAGGGACTGGTTTAGACCTGGGACACCAGGTGGGTGATTCCCCCTAATCAGGGACTGGTTTAATCAGGGACAGAATTAGACCTGGGACACCAGGTGGGTGATTCCCCTCTAATCAGGGACTGATTTAGACCTGGGACACCAGGTGGGTGATTCCCCTCTAATCAGGGACTGGTTTAGACCTGGGATTTAGACCTGGGACACCAGGTGGGTGATTCCCCTCTAATCAGGGACTGGTTTAGACCTGGGACACCAGGTGGGTGATTCCCCTCTAATCAGGGACTGGTTTAGACCTGGGACACCAGGTGGGTGATTCCCCTCTAATCAGGGACTGGTTTAGACCTGGGACACCAGGTGGGTGATTCCCCTCTAATCAGGGACTGGTTTAGACCTGGGACACCAGGTGGGTGATTCCCCTCTAATCAGGGACTGGTTTAGACCTGGGACACCCTAATCAAGGACTGATTTAGACCTGGGACACCTGGGTGATTCCCCTCTAATCAGGGAATCAGGGACTGGTTTAGACCTGGGACACCAGGTGGGTGATTCCCCTCTAATCAGGGACTGATTTAGACCTGGGACACCAGGTGGGTGATTCCCCTCTAATCAAGGACTGACTTAGACCTGGGACACCAGGTGGGTGATTCCCCTCTAATCAGGGACTGATTTAGACCTGGGACACCAGGTGGGCGATTCCCCTCTAATCAGGGACTGATTTAGAACTGGGACACCAGGTGGGCGATTCCCCTCTAATCAGGGACTGGTTTAGACCTGGGACACCAGGTGGGCGATTCCCCTCTAATCAGGGACTGATTTAGAACTGGGACACCAGGTGGGCGATTCCCCTCTAATCAGGGACTGGTTTAGACCTGGGACACCAGGTGGGCGACACCCCTCTAATCAGGGACTGATTTAGACCTGGGACACCAGGTGGGTGATTCTAATCAGGGACTGGTTTAATCAGGGACTCAGGGATTTAGACCTGGGACACCAGGTGGGCGATTCCCCTCTAATCAGGGACTGGTTTAGACCTGGGACACCAGGTGGGTGATTCCCCTCTAATCAGGGACTGGTTTAGACCTGGGACACCAGGTGGGTGATTCACCTCTAATCAGGGACTGGTTTAGACCTGGGACACCAGGTGGGTGTAATTAATTATCTGTAGAACAGAAACCCAGCAGGCTTCGGACCTGTAGGGTAAGAATTGAATAGCCCTGCTGTAACAACAAAATGTGGAGTATTTCAAGGGGTATGAATACAGTGCTTTCTACTCTAAAGGCACTGTATCTCTGAACATGGCAACTATAATACATTTAACTTGCTCTCTGAATAGTTTAAAGTCTTTACTTTGTCCTATAAACATGTCTCTTGATTTGTTTTTAATTATTTAATTTTTTTGTTCAAGCTAATCTAATGTGTGTTTTCTGTTTGACCTCCAGTGTGTATGAAGGCATTCAATATAACTGTTGGAGGAAGCAACGAGTCTGACTTTCTATGCAAATACACCGTACATATTAAATACAATCTATATTACATATTTAATGTCATATTTGACTGGCTTTTCATTAACACCTACTATGTCTATCCAGGGTTTCCCAAACTCCCTGCATGGTTAGTTTTTTCCCTATCACTACACCATTCATTCAAATAATAAACTAATCATCAAGCCGTGATAATTTTTATCAGCTGAGTACTGTTCGGGCAAAGACCAACACGTGCACGCACCGCTTGGGGTCGTGAAGACATCGTTTTGGAAACGCTGTGTAATGATCTGTGTCCGTGCAACTGTTGCTCATGGGGTTGACGTCACTTGACCTGTCACACACACACACAAGAGGAAGAGGGCATTAGGGCAGCTCCTGCTTCTCTCTCGTCAACAATCACAGTCAGCAGACTAGATAGACTACAGCAGAGCAGCTCGAACTCAAGAGCGACGCCGCTTTCTTCGTGAGATTGTAATAGCCTATATTTTAAATTCAGTTTGTAATGGAGAAGTGTACATATAGTCACTAAAGTGGGACAGTCGCGGTGTAGGAGTTGTTGAGTTGTTGTGCGGCAAACCACCCATGACCAAAGCGCATGGAATATTGGAATAATTCTGCGACGCAATAATACACTTCGACCTGAAGCAGCGAGCTGGGAGTGCATTTTGTCCATCGAAAATAATTCCGTTCTATATTGGAGGTTACTTTTATTGACTTTTCAAACCACTGATATTTCTTTGTCTGTTTCCCTTTGTTTTGGCTGTCTACACGACTGCTGGACTGGACACAGTCATGCGCTCTCTGTCTCTCTATTGTGACATCGAGTTTCCAGCATTTTTCCGAGGCTATTTATGGTTTATTTGAATAGGGACCGATATAATCAAATTGATATAGCGAATAAACAATTATCTAAAACTTTGCACAGTGTGTAGGACCATTTTCAACACCTGACCCTCGATGGGATTTTGGAAAGCTTTATGAGACTGTAGAGGACTGGCTAGAACTTCTGTTTTACAGCACTTCACACAGACCTTACAGCACTTCACACAGACCTTACAGGACTTCACACAGACCTTACAGGACTTCACACAGACCTTACAGGACTTCATATTTTGTGGACATCAGAACAGGACAGGAGCCATCATGGGTGTCAGGCAGAGTAGTCCCATGGCTGAGAGTCGAACCCGGGCATATTCTAGCCCTGTCCCCTCCTCTGGAGGCAGCACTACCCCAGTGTTCAGATACACAGCTGGGCCTGGTGGGCCCCAAATTCACTACACCGGATGGAACCGACCCAGCTCCTACCACCAGGTGTGTATGAGTGTAATGGAAGTGGTTTGGGACAACAGTTACATGATGAGTAACTGCCTGACACATGGAGATTTGTTTTAGCTCACCAAGCCAATGCCAAGGCTTTAGTTCAGGAGGCTAACACAGTCTTGTTTTAGCTCACCAAGCCAATGCCATGGCTTTAGTTCAGGAGGCTAACACAGTCTTGTTTTAGCTCACCAAGCCAATGCCATGGCTTTAGTTCAGGAGGCTAACACAGTCTTGTTTTAGCTCACCAAGCCAATGCCATGGCTTTAGTTCAGGAGGCTAACACAGTCTTGTTTTAGCTCACCAAGCCAATGCCATTTGCTTTAGTTCAGGAGGCTAACACAGTCTTGTTTTAGCTCACCAAGCCAATGCCATTTGCTTTAGTTCAGGAGGCTAACACAGTCTTGTTTTAGCTCACCAAGCCAATGCCATGACTTTAGTTCAGGAGGCTAACACAGTCTTGTTTTAGCTCACCAAGCCAATGCCAAGGCTTTTAGTTCAGGAGGCTAACACAGTCTATGTGGTACACAGGTTTAAAACATGGTCAGTTATGCCTGTGTAATTCAGTCATCTCTATGTCCAGTATCTTGACGTGTGTGTGTGTGTGTGTCCACCAGATTAATGTAACTCATGGCGGGCGGAGCAGGACGGATGTGTTCGGTAACAGTCTGGACCAGGAGGAGCCAGACTGGGAGAGAGGAGAACACCAGCTGATGATTGGCTCTCTACCACTTCACCTGTCCCCTAACCTACTGGGAGGTACGTGTGTATTCCTTGGCCTGACTGTCTACACCACATCTTATTTCACAACAAGAAATCTGGGCTGTTCTCACCCCCTCCCTCCCCTCACTGGGCTGTTATCACCCCTTCGCTGGGCTGTTATCACCCCCCTTCCCTCACTGGGCTGTTATCACCCCTCGCTGGGCTGTTATCCCTCCCTTCGCTGGGCTGTTCTCATGGCGGGCTGTTATCACCCCCCCTGGGCCCCTCGCTGGGCTGTTCTCACCCCCCTCCCCTCGCTGGGCTGTTATCACCCCTCATGGCGGGCTGTTCTCACCCCCTCCCCTCGCTGGGCTGTTATCACCCCCTCGCTGGGCTGTTATCACCCCCTCGCTGGGCTGTTATCACCCCTTCGCTGGGCTGTTATCACCCCCTTCCCTCACTGGGCTGTTATCACCCCCTCGCTGGGCTGTTCTCCCTCCCCTCGCTGGGCTGTTCTCATGGCGGGCTGTTCTCACCCCCTCCCCTCGCTGGGCTGTTCTCACCCCCTCCCCTCGCTGGGCTGTTCTCATGGCGGGCTGTTCTCACCCCCCCTCGCTGGGCTGTTCTCACCCCCTCCCCTCGCTGGGCTGTTCTCACCCCCTCCCCTCGCTGGGCTGTTCTCACCCCCTCCCCTCGCTGGGCTGTTCTCACCCCCTCCCCTCGCTAGGCTGTTCTCACCCCCTCCCCTCGCTGGGCTGTTCTCACCCCCTCTCCTCGCTGGGCTGTTCTCACCCCCTCCCCTCGCTGGGCTGTTCTCACCCCCTCTCCTCGCTGGGCTGTTCTCACCCCCTCCCCCCCCTCTCCTCGCTAGGCTGTTCTCACCCCCTCCCCTCGCTAGGCTGTTCTCACCCCCTCCCCTCGCTAGGCTGTTCTCACCCCCTCCCCTCGCTGGGCTGTTCTCACCCCCTCCCCTCGCTGGGCTGTTCTCACCCCCTCCCCTCGCTAGGCTGTTCTCACCCCCCCCTCGCTAGGCTGTTCTCACCCCCTCCCCTCGCTAGGCTGTTCTCACCCCCTCACCCCCTCCCCTCGCTAGGCTGTTCTCACCCCCCCCTCCCCTCACTAGGCTGTTCTCACCCCCCCCACACACACTCTCCTCGCTGGGCTGTTCTCACCCCCCTCGCTGGGCAGATAAGAAGAGGACCAATGGTTGACCTATGACCTATTTGTGTGTGTGAGCGCTGACATGTCCGGTTCTATATTTCCCAGGGTTCCACTGTCCTGTGTGCAGTAAGTTTTTGGTGTCAGATGAGATGGAGATCCACCTGATCATGTGTCTCACCAAGCCACGACTCGCCTACAACGGTCAGTGTGTGACTGTATGCGTGTGTGTTATGTCTTTTTAGTCTGCCTGTCCGTCTGGCCTTCTGATTGGCTAGCATGGTAGTGATGTCAGGATGGTGATGATAATGTGGTGTGTTTTGTCCCAGAGGACGTTCTGGAGAAGGATAGTGAGGAGTGTGCCATCTGTCTAGACGAGATGGAGCAGGGAGACACCATCGCTAGACTGCCCTGTCTCTGTATCTACCACAAAGGGTAACTACACACACACACACACACACACACACACACACACACACACGATCACAGTAAGATGCTGTTATTTTACTCGTGGTTCCCTCTCTCTCCGGCTCTCAGGTGTATAGACGAGTGGTTTGAGGTGAATCGTTCGTGTCCAGAGCACCCCTCGGATTAAAGCTTCAGAAACCCACGGCATGTCTACTATCTACCTAGTTCATCTAGATCTACATCTTCATGCTGGCCTATGAATCTACTTTATCCAGATCTACTTCTTCATGACATGCTGGCCTATGAACTACTTCACCTAGATCTACTACTTCATGACATGCTGGCCTATGACTCTACTTTACCTAGATCTACTTCTTCATGACATGCTGGCCTATGAATCTACTTCACCTAGATCTACTACTTCATGACATGCTGGCCTATGAATCTACTTCACCTAGATCTACAGCTGACCTGCTGGTCCGTGAATCTACTCTACTTATATCTACGTCTGACCAGTGTTTGAAGAATGACGACTCTAGCCTGTAAAGTGCAGCCTACTCTTTTGCCTCACCAGGATACCCCGAATTTGCCTGGAATGCTCATTTAGAGATGCTCACCATAGACTTCAATAGACTGGGCCAGGACCCGTCTTCTGAGAGTTGTACCTCAGCTGACTGACTGACAATGAGGACGCTGCTCGTGCTTATATAAGACACTGATGAACGATGATGACTTGAGGAACACGGTGGAGCATGGACACACAGCGAGACTTCACATTCCTCTCAGATCTACTCGGTAGGGGTGGATAACTTCATTGTTAGTATTACTGTATTATAACAATGGAATAATGGGTTTGATTTTAACGGTGTAGAATGAGGGTATTTAGACAGCCGTTTCTACTGTAGTAAGACACACGGTCTGAGTGCTGTGGCTGAAACATGCAGTTACTTCTGTCCTTCATTTGTACTTGTGTCAATTATGAAATCTCACGTTCTGTTGACCTTCATTTTTATGTCTGTGGTGTAAAATAAATGTAAAGGGAATTAAACCGGGAATTAAAACCTTTGATTTACTCCAGACTTCACTGTGATATGTTTATTTTGCAATAAGAGCTTGAATTCATCGAAATAAAGAACTAAAGCACAAATCAGCTCCAGAATATGTACTGTAAAAATATAGTGAATATATATGTACACAATATCATTAATAGTATGTCTAAATCATGGGTGTTACATGTGTACTGTGTTTTAATATTACTGAATCAGAACTTTCAGAGGTTTAAGAAACTAAGAATAAAAATGTATCAAATTGATTTCTGAAGTAACTCATTCACATTCCTTATATGTCCTTTAAATACATTAGTGTCTCCTGTTTCAATTGAACCATTCATCTCTCCCACATCCAATTCATGTCAGTCTTCATGGAGTCTGTCTGGGCACCCTAAACCCTACAGAGTGCACTACTTTTAACCAGAACCCAATAGGGATGAACATCTTGGCCATGTTCTGTTATCTCCACCCGGCACAGCCAGAAGAGGACTGGCCACCCCTCATAGCCTGGTTCCTCTCTAGGTATCTTCCTAGGTTCTGGCCTTTCTAGGGAGTTTTTCCTAGCCACTGTGCTTCTACACCTGCATTGCTTGCTGTTTGGGGTTTTAGGCTGGGTTTCTGTACAGCACTTTGAGATATCAGCTGATGTACGAAGTGCTTTATAAATACATTTGGATCATCAACTAGATTCAGCTGCAAACTATTTTTTTCTTGGTCAGGGGCGGAACAGGCAGGGTCAGCAGGTAGCCTAGCGGTTCAAAAAAGCACTGGGCCAGTAATCGAAAGGTCACTGGTACAAATCCCTAAGCCGACGAGGTGAAAAATCTGCAGATGTGCCCTTGAGCAAGGCACTTCATTCAAGGTGTAGTCCTGCAGGGGTTGGGAGAGTGGATGGGGGGAGGAGAGATGGGAAACGGAAAGAAAGACCCTTTGTGACAGTCACATTTTATTTGTCACATGAGCTGAATACAACAGGTTCACCTTACCGTGAAATGCTTACTTACAAGCCCTTAACCAACAATGCAGGTAAGAAAATATTTACTAAATAAAAAGTTAAAAGTAATAAAATAACGAAGCTATATACAGGGGATACCGGGTCAATGTTTGGGGGGGTACAGGTTAGTCAAGGCAATTTGTAGTGACTATGCATAGATAAACAGCGAGCAGCAGCAACGTGGGGTTCGGGGGTCAATGTAAATAGTCCGTGTAGCCACTTGATTAACTGTTCAGCAGTCTTATGGCTTTGGGTTAGAAGCTGTTAAGAAGCCTTTTGGACCTAGACTTGGCACACCGGTGCAGGAAGAACAGTCTATGACTAGTGTGGCTGGAGTCTTGACAATTTTTCACTGCGTAAGTGAGGACAATATTATTCCATTTCTATTGTTGTCCCTTCTATTCTATATATGGACTGGAGAAATGAATGTCTTCTTGTGTTATTGTTAAACTCCATGTTACTTGGTGATCTCCTACAAGCTACGTCAGGAGAGTCTGAAATATCCAAACTAATCGTAGCTAGCCTACTTGTCCATTACCTTCAGTCGGCCGGTGCAGTGAAATATAGCCGTGTTTCGCAGCTGGAGTCTGGACCAAAACCTTGAGATAGTAAGCAAGTTACCAACCAGGTTCAAAAAGTTGAGACATCCGTGGTGTTGTGACACAAAACTGCACATTTTAGAGTGGCCTTTTATTGTCCCCAGCACAAAGTGCACCTGTGTAATAATGCGGTTTAATTAATCAGCTTCTTGATATGCACACCTGTCAGGTGGACAGATTATCTTGGCATAGGAGAAATACTCACTAACAGGGATGTACAAAAATTGGAGAGAAGCTGTTTGTGCGTATGGAACATTTCTGGGACGTTTTACTTCAGCTTGTGTTTATGTTTTAGTTTCGTGCAAATCCCACTAACGCTATATTATTTCTATATTCCCTTAGTCATATCCTAATTCCCTTTCTAACCCTGAAAAATGTAATCTAAACAGGGCAACGTATCTCCACATACAGTTCATCGGCATGATAGAGACAATCATGTTATTGTATGTCATCCCAAAGACCTACGGCCTGCGCTGAATTCAACCAAAAAGTGATCCATTGACATCTTTACCATCCTGGCCCAGTATTTATCAGTAGCACTACAAATGGGTTTCCAGGTGGTGGTTATTTGGTAAATGTGTTATGGATGGACAAAGAATGAACGAGCCTCATCCACCGTCCTGTAAGCTTCCGAGATCAAGATGGTAGAACGAGGTTAGCACAAAGGATCAAATGTAGCGTTTTCACGCGGCTGAAACGTTATCATTCATTTACAAGATTTGATCCAGTCAGCCCACCCAAAAACGTTCCTCTGGAGTGAAGCCTCAGACGTGTTCTGAACTACACAACGTGCACATCAACTAAAGAAAGGCAATAAAGCACAGACACCTCATTTGCTGTTCGTGTGAAACATCTTTAATGTACAAAATAAGAAAAAAATAAAAACATGGCTCAGGATTCACAAAAGTTTCCTGAGAGAGAAAAAAGTGACAAAAAAACGTTGCTGTACAAACAGTAGGACATGACTGACATCTGCGTCGTCATGGCGATCATCTCCTGGGCCCTCCCCTGCCTCGGCCCCTCCCCCTGCCACGCCCCCTTCCTCTGCCCCTTCCACGCCCAGCCACTGGAGAGAGAGATTGAAGAGAGAGGGAGAGAAAGAGCGAGGGAAGAAATTATTAGAGACGAGTTACACATCACAAATGTCTAGACTCTCCTATTCCTTGGCTCTCGTTGGTCTTTGTTGGGAGAGGTCGCTGACTGAACAGCATTTGACTCAATACTTTAGGCGGGATTGGCAGTTTAGATTTAAGTCTGATGAAGCAAATCTATTGAAGGCGAGAACTCAGTCATGGCATCATCAGAAGGATGTAAGGCTGACTCCATTTAGTCGACAAGCTGTTGGTAAACCGAGATTCTTTTAGTCAAGCAGTAACCTACACCACACCAGTCTGATTCGCATCTGTCTGAGTGGACTAATCCATTGTGGAGGCCAAGGGGATGGTAAAGTCCATCACTAAGACGTGCTACTGAAATTGTATACGGTTATATTACATAATGGTGCAACACTAATAAAATAAAATATTTTAAAAAATTTAACAAATGCACTGTCTCCTGTGTTGGATAGTGATTGCTGACCGCGGTTCTGAAACAGCGCGCTGTTGAACTGTCGCCTTTTCCTAGACCATGTTGCTAAGTGCATAATAGCAAAGTTAACCAGCATATCAGCGTTGAGAACAATGCTGTGGAGGCAGCAGTGGAGTTAGGACACGTGAAAACAGTCCTTTCCTTAATTGTCTAAGAATATGGGTGAAATGGCATCTTAAATTAGGTCTATAATCAATAGCCCACCTGTTAAATGCGCCTGGATTTATAAATCATCAATATATACAGTGCCTTCAGAAAGCAGTCAGGCCACTTTTGACCTTTTGCACATGTTTGTTAAGATATCCGTTTTAGAATAAAGCTTAAATAAAACATCCTCAGCAAACAAAACGGAAACAGGGTAGAATGTTTTTGCAAGTTAATAAAAAATAAAACAGAGATTGGAGTCCACCTATAGTAAATTCAAGTGATTGGACATGATTTGGAAAGTCACACACCTGTCTATATAAAGGTCCCACAGTTGACAGTGCATGTCAGAGCAAAAACCAAGCCATGAGGTTGAAACAATTGTCCGTAGAGCTCCGAGACAGGATGGTGTAGAGGAACCGATCCGGGAAAGGGAACCAAAACATTTCTACAGCATCGAAGGTCCCCAGGAACAGTGGCCTCCATTGTTAATTTTTAAAGCAAAATTCAGGAGAAATTGGTGTTCAAATAGCAAAAATATTTTTTTAAAGTGCCAGCTATTACATTTTTTTTTTTTTAATCAAATCTTGTTCCCGTGCCTACCACAGCACAAAGACACCCTTAGTTAATCAGTAAATGATCTTAGAGCCAACACAGATGCCAAACATGTCTGGCAAACTCTTGGATTTAAGTGCTGCATTTGACACTGTGGATCATGATGTCCTTCTGGACAGACTGGAGAGGTGGGTTGGGCCTCTCCGGTTCAGTTCTAAAATTGGTTTAGGATCTATGTAACAGGTAGTGTGTTTTTGGTCACAATTGGTGAACATCACTCACAAGAAAATCCTAATGGCACGAGACGCTCCACAAGGTTTGACTTTGGGTCCGGCACTGTTTATATACACACTGTATCGGGCAGAAGTTTGTACACCTAGTCATTGCAGGGTTTTGCTTTATTGTTTTGTATTCCTACATTGTAGAATAATAGTGATGACATCAAAACTATGAAATAACACATATGGAATCATGTAGTAACCAAAAAAAAAAAAAGTGTGAAACAAATCAAAATATTTTATATTTGAGATTCTTCAAAGTAGCCACCCTTTTCCGCAATGACAGCTTTGCACACATTTCCAACCACCGTGTCTTTGTGAGACGCAGAGTAGGTGAACGGATGATCTCCGCATGTTTGGTTTCCACCGTGAAGCATGGAGGAGGTGGTGGGATGGTGCGTCGCTGGTGTCACCGATTTATTTAGAATTCAATGCACACTTAACCTGCATGGCTACAACAGCATTCTGCAGCGATACACCATCCCATCTGGTTTGCGCTTACTGGGACTATCATTTGTTTTAAACAGGACAATGACCCAACACACCTCCAGGCTGTGTAAGGACTATTTGACCAAGGAGAGTGATGGAGTGCTGCATCAGATGACCTGGCCTCCGCAATCACCCAACCTCAACCCAATTGAGATGGTTTGGGATGAGTTGGACTACAGAGGGAAGGAAAAGCAGCCAACAAGTGCTCAGCATTTGTGGAAACTCCTTCAAGACTATCAGAAAATCATTCCAGGTGATGCTTGTTGAGAGAATGCCAAGATTGTGCACCGCTGTCATCAAGGCAAAGGGTGGCTACTTTGAAGAATCTAAAATATATTTAAAAATATTTGACACTTTGGTCACTAGATGATTCCATTTGTGTTATTTCATAGTTGATGTCTTTACTATTATTCTACAATGTAGAAAATAGTAAAAATAAAGAAAAACCCTTGAATGAGGAGGTGTATCCAAACTCTTGACTGACACACACATCCCCGCGGCATCATTATCAGAAAGCACAGCATTGATCTTCCCTGCTACACAGACGATACACAACTTTTACATTTCTGCGTCAGAGGATTTTAGCGCCACAGATGTCTGTAGACTGTATTAGCGATTTAAATACTTTGGATGGGATCACAGCTAAACCAAGACAAGTTACTTGTTGTTGGAGCCAAAACACAGAGAGAATCTGTGTAGCACATTTTAATTAATTCACAGGCAATAAAATATAAAACACCAGGTAAAAAACCTAGGTGTTATTTTAGACTATGTGCTAAATTTCTAATCAAATTAGGAATGTGAACAAAAAAGCTTATTATCACTTGAGGAACATTGCAGCGGCGTGGCCGTTTCACGCTCAGGCTGATACAGAGAACTCATCCATACAAGCAGACTTGACTGCTGGAATGCTCTCCTGTCCTGTAAAACATACAGAATGCTGCAGCGCAGGTACTGACCAAGACCAGACAGAGTGCATACATTACACCGGTTTTAAGGTATCCGCACTAACTGCCCGTGAGTTCTAGAATTCATTTTAAGATTCTTTTATTGGTTTTTAAATCAATTCACAATTGTGCATCACAATACATGTCAGACGTGATTTTAAGTTAAGAACCAAGGGGGGGGGGGGGGGGGGGGCTGTGGACATATTTAAAAGAGATCTTAAAATAAATATTTGTAGCTTTGCTTTTTAGTCATTCTGTTTTTTATTCTTTAGTTATTTTCTTTCTTGTTTGTGGTGTAGTAAAATGTTTGAGCTTTTATTTAAATTAGTTTTTCCACGTTGCATTTCATGTCTGAAATTTGGCTGTATGAATAAAAAGTTTGATTTGAACTACTTACAACATGTAGTTTAACAGACGTGGTCTTTGCTCTTGGCCCTGAACCGCTGTAGTGAGTACAGGTTTCAGTTACAGCCAAACGACCTAACACCTGACTGAATTCACCAGAAAGTCTTTGGCTAGCCAACTCTGCTGTCTTGGTTCTGGGCTGGCACAAAAGCCTTCAGTCTATACCAGGGGAACTAAACTGATCCTACGAGTGCCGGAAACCTGTTGGGTCTCTCTTCTAACTGATAATTCATTGCACACCTGGTACCCCAGGTCTAACTCAGTCCCCGATTAGAACAGAACAATGAAAAAATGCAGTGGAACTGGCTTTCGAGAACCAGGAATTAACTAACTTTGGTGGAATCTAAAAATGATTCCTCGATTTCCCTCTGATCCCCAGAGGGAGGCAAGGACAGGAACCTTCGATATTCCACTGATATGTTGACCAGACTTACACCCCTCCTCCCAGTCTCCTTGTGTACTCACCAGCCTCTCTCTTCTTGGACTTGACCTTGGGTTCAATGTCGACCAGCAGGGTGTCCAGTGGCAGACTGTCCGGCAGGATGAAGTATCTGATGTTGTTGCCACGGATACTGAGGCTCTCCAGCTGGGTGGGCTCGCGGTTCTTCAGAGTCATCTTCACCGCCTTCAGGTGAGTGTTCATACTCACGTCCACACCTGAGGCACACAGTTAATGACAATCATTAATGTTATGGTAATGCACTCTCATTCACATCTACCCTACTCATAGGTGTCTGACAAAGAGCGCCAACTTAAAACACCAACTTTAATCTAACAGTGGAGAGTTTCCTAATAAAAACATCACTTGGGACAACAGGCTACAATAGTAAACATTGTTTGGACTGAGCAGCTACAGCATCCTAAACTTGACTTTTGGCCTTGTTTATATTGGATGCATCTCAATAGTCCTAAGTGGAGGTGTAACCGTTGTTCAGCCAGACATGAGGGGACATGGCCAGACATGAGGGGACATGGCCAGACATGAGGGGACATGGCCAGACATGAGGGGACATGGCCAGACATGAGGGGACATGGCCAGACATGAGGGGACATGGCCAGACATGAGGGGACATGGCCAGACATGAGGGGACATGGCCAGACATGAGGGGACATGGTCAGACATGAGGGGACATGGTCAGACATGAGGGGACATGGTCAGACATGAGGGGACATGGTCCATACCTGTGATCGTCCCATGGACCTGGGTTCCATTCTTCAGCTCAATGGTCACAGTCTCATGGCTGAGTTTCATCAAAAAACTACAGGAGGGGGGGGGCAGCTTGGTTATGAGTAGAGGCAATGTTACAAGAAATGCTGTTTCATCAAGTTGTGAATATCTCTTACCAACTTAACGAGCCATTGTTTTGACAGAAACGAGTTTAAAAACACGTTTTTATCCAAGGACTCTTATTTTTCGTCTGTAGGCCATTCTAGACCACTCAGTAAGGTACCAAGTTTTCCCACTTCTACAGGCGGAAAATGGAAGACCCTGGATAAAAACGTGTTTAAAAAGCTTATTTGGTAGCGAAGGACACATTCAACCCGACGAATCGTAAGTATTTTGGTGTAAATGAGTAGTTTAGATTGGGTTGATCAAGAACGCCAGGCTACGGAGCTCCCGCAACGAGCCATCAGTCTAAACAATGTTGGCTCGTTGCGGGACGAAGCAAGTGGTAAGTAGCTACTTAGTTTACTGTGTGCAATGTCCAAAACAAACGAGAAAAATGAACACCAACCAGAACACTAGACAAGAGCACAACATTGTTATGAACTATTGTTGGTGGGAAACCATCCAGGGCCCTTCCTGCACTGTGGTTTTCTAGCTTACCTGTTAGCAAGCTAACGTCAATAGCACATCTGCGGTTAGCAGATAATAATGGCGTATAGAAAGTCGCCAGGTAGTTCAAAGGCAGTCGTACGATCGTGTTGCATATTATTTTCACGGTTGAAAGCCCGTTCATTATATAACAAAAGAATAAATTAGCTAGTCGCTTTTGCATATCTCTCATGTAATCACATCAACTAACGTTAACTACTTTCAGCGAACAAACTCGCACTCCAAATCTAAATCAATCCAGCTACTCAACCCAATATTTTTCACCTTGCATTGAAGCATAAAACTAAAGATTGATTTTTAGAATATGCTTACCGTACGAGTTTCATGTTGGTGATGGATTCCTCCACCAAAGACAAAACAAAATAATTACAGCGTACAAGTGGGATCACAGGCCGCTGCTGTATGAAATACGTTTTCTTTGCAGGATCACCGACGTCATAAAAACTCGACTGAACCAGGAAATGCAAAAATAAAAGATAAGTGAACATTGCCTTCTAGTGGTTGATAGAATTGCATGACACGTTAAGACTGAGTCTTTTAATTCTTATTCGGGGTGCTTTTCAAGATTTTTTAATTTTTTTAAATTCATGATACAAAAATCGACTTATATTGCTACATCAAACATGTCTAACAAAACAAAACACAGGTTTTAATAAGAAAATACTCAAACATACAAAATAATACAAAAAAAATTAACAATTTTAGTGCAATTGTATTCACTCTGAAAAAATCTTATTATGATTCAGGAAGATGTTATTCTTGTTGTTATTCACTAGGGTTAATGTTTTAATAAGATAGTTGAATTCAATCAGAAAAATTTGTAATTTTGTTATACAATTTTGGAATTTTTGTTTTGTGTATGAAGTACTTGGCAACAAGAATTTAAAAAATTAACAATCATTTCAGTGGTCTTGTTATCATTGCAATTGTAACATATTATATATTTAATGTCAAAACATAGTCAGTGTTCATAATGGTAAATAAGTATTTTGCAAGGTTTTCCCAAAATTCTGACACAAATTTACATTCAAAGAACAAGTGAGACAGATTCTCACCTTCTTTTACACAGAAAAGAAAGAGTAAAGAGTAAAGAGTAAAGAGTAAAGAGTAAAGAGTTTTAAGTATGACGAGACTGATAGTATGAGCAATTGTTGGCGCACCTTAATCAATGTTGTTTGTTTTATGAGGTTGTCCAACTCTCATGTTAAAAGCATTTACACTGTAACAAGAAGCAAGTGTTCTATAGTGACAAAATGAAATAAAAGTACATTGAAAGAAAAGTACTTTTTTTTTAATGTATCAAGTATCGTCTATGGAGACGCAAATAACACCAATGTTTATGGTCGCCAGGGTTACAGTAATATAAAAAGCAGACGTCTGGGTTACAACCCCATTTGCCTCGAAACATTAAATGAAATACCAAGAAAATACAAAACAATGAAAAAAATTGAATAGAAACCTTATCGTGAACAAAATTGCGATAAACAAACAATTATCTTAACAATGGTGTCGTACAAAATTCTAACGTTTCCAAATCCATTCTCCATCGTTCCAGGTTATGGTTTGTATGATCTGTGCGCATCACGTTACACCCTACTATACACTACTGCACTACTAAAGTAACGTAAAGCATTTTCGCTGCACCAGATATAATATCTGCTGAACTGTGTACGTGACCAAAAACATTTTGGTTTACTTCCGATGGTTACATTTACATTTGAGTCATTTAGCAGACTCTCTTATACAGAGCAAGGTACAGAAGCAATTAGGCTTAAATGCATTGCTCATGGGCACCAACATCATTTTCACATGTTTGGCTCTGGGATTCAAACCAGCAACCTTTTGGTTACTGGCCCAACGCTCTTAACCACTAGGCTGGTTGCACACTAAACTTTAGAAAAATGCCCTACACCCAACAGTGAAGTTAAACCATGATTGCCTTTTCTGATTGATTTCTAAATCCAATGACTACTTTTATTAAGTAGAACATGGCTTATTAGAATTAAACACATTATTTCAGAATTTATATTATAATCTTGTAAAGTGACTAGACAACAGGATAGACAAGACAGTAACAGCAGTATGCTGTAGGTAGGGGTAAAGGATAGATAATAGACAGTAACAGCAGTATACTGTAGGTAGGGGTAAAGGATAGATAATAGACCGTAACAGCAGTATACTGTAGGTAGGGGTAAAGGATAGATAATAGACAGTAACAGCAGTATACTGTAGGTAGGGGTAAAGGATAGATAATAGACAGTAACAGCAGTATACTGTAGGTAGGGGTAAAGGATAGATAATAGACAGTAACAGCAGTATACTGTAGGTAGGGGTAAAGGATAGATAATAGACAGTAACAGCAGTATACTGTAGGTAGGGGTAAAGGATAGATAATAGACAGTAACAGCAGTATACTGTAGGTAGGGGTAAAGGATAGATAGACAGTAACAGCAGTATACTGTAGGTAGGGGTAAAGGATAGGTAATAGACAGTAACAGCAGTATACTGTAGGTAGGGGTAAAGGATAGATAATAGACAGTAACAGCAGTATACTGTAGGTAGGGGTAAAGGATAGATAATAGACAGTAACAGCAGTATACTGTAGGTAGGGGTAAAGGATAGATAATAGACAGTAACAGCAGTATACTGTAGGTAGGGGTAAAGGATAGATAGACAGTAACAGCAGTATACTGTAGGTAGGGGTAAAGGATAGGTAATAGACAGTAACAGCAGTATACTGTAGGTAGGGGTAAAGGATAGATAATAGACAGTAACAGCAGTATACTGTAGGTAGGGGTAAAGGATAGATAATAGACAGTAACAGCAGTATACTGTAGGTAGGGGTAAAGGATAGATAATAGACAGTAACAGCAGTATACTGTAGGTAGGGTAAAGGATAGATAATAGACAGTAACAGCAGTATACTGTAGGTAGGGGTAAAGGATAGATAATAGACAGTAACAGCAGTATACTGTAGGTAGGGGTAAAGGATAGATAATAGACAGTAACAGCAGTATACTGTAGGTAGGGGTAAAGGATAGATAATAGACAGTAACAGCAGTATACTGTAGGTAGGGGTAAAGGATAGATAATAGACAGTAACAGCAGTATACTGTAGGTAGGGGTAAAGGATAGATAATAGACAGTAACAGCAGTATACTGTAGGTAGGGGTAAAGGATAGACAAGACAGTAACAGCAGTATACTGTAGGTAGGGGTAAAGGATAGATAATAGACAGTAACAGCAGTATACTGTAGGTAGGGGTAAAGGATAGACAAGACAGTAACAGCAGTATACTGTAGGTAGGGGTAAAGGATAGATAATAGACAGTAACAGCAGTATACTGTAGGTAGGGGTAAAGGATAGACAAGACAGTAACAGCAGTATACTGTAGGTAGGGGTAAAGGATAGACAAGACAGTAACAGCAGTATACTGTAGGTAGGGGTAAAGGATAGGTAATAGACAGTAACAACAGTATACTGTAGGTAGGGGTAAAGGATAGACAAGACAGTAACAGCAGTATACTGTAGGTAGGGGTAAAGGATAGATAATAGACAGTAACAGCAGTATGCTGTAGGTAGGGGTAAAGGATAGATAATAGACAGTAACAGCAGTATACTGTAGGTAGGGGTAAAGGATAGATAATAGACAGTAACAGCAGTATACTGTAGGTAGGGGTAAAGGATAGATAATAGACAGTAACAGCAGTATACTGTAGGTAGGGGTAAAGGATAGATAATAGACAGTAACAGCAGTATACTGTAGGTAGTGGTAAAGGATAGATAATAGACAGTAACAGCAGTATACTGTAGGTAGGGGTAAAGGATAGATAATAGACAGTAACAGCAGTATACTGTAGGTAGGGGTAAAGGATAGACAAGACAGTAACAGCAGTATACTGTAGGTAGGGGTAAAGGATAGATAATAGACAGTAACAGCAGTATACTGTAGGTAGGGGTAAAGGATAGACAAGACAGTAACAGCAGTATACTGTAGGTAGGGGTAAAGGATAGATAATAGACAGTAACAGCAGTATACTGTAGGTAGGGGTAAAGGATAGATAATAGACAGTAACAGCAGTATACTGTAGGTAGGGGTAAAGGATAGATAATAGACAGTAACAGCAGTATACTGTAGGTAGGGGTAAAGGATAGACAAGACAGTAACAGCAGTATACTGTAGGTAGGGGTAAAGGATAGACAATAGACAGTAACAGCAGTATACTGTAGGTAGGGGTAAAGGATAGATAATAGACAGTAACAGCAGTATACTGTAGGTAGGGGTAAAGGATAGATAATAGACAGTAACAGCAGTATACTGTAGGTAGGGGTAAAGGATAGATAATAGACAGTAACAGCAGTATACTGTAGGTAGGGGTAAAGGATAGATAATAGACAGTAACAGCAGTATACTGTAGGTAGGGGTAAAGGATAGATAATAGACAGTAACAGCAGTATACTGTAGGTAGGGGTAAAGGATAGATAATAGACAGTAACAGCAGTATACTGTAGGTAGGGGTAAAGGATAGATAAACAGTAACAGCAGTATACTGTAGGTAGGGGTAAAGGATAGATAATAGACAGTAACAGCAGTATACTGTAGGTAGGGGTAAAGGATAGATAATAGACAGTAACAGCAGTATACTGTAGGTAGGGGTAAAGGATAGATAGACAGTAACAGCAGTATACTGTAGGTAGGGATAAAGGATAGATAATAGACAGTAACAGCAGTATACTGTAGGTAGGGGTAAAGGATAGATAGACAGTAACAGCAGTATACTGTAGGTAGGGGTAAAGGATAGATAGACAGTAACAGCAGTATACTGTAGGTAGGGGTAAAGGATAGATAGACAGTAACAGCAGTATACTGTAGGTAGGGGTAAAGGATAGATAGACAGTAACAGCAGTATACTGTAGGTAGGGGTAAAGGATAGATAATAGACAGTAACAGCAGTATACTGTAGGTAGGGGTAAAGGATAGATAATAGACAGTAACAGCAGTATACTGTAGGTAGGGGTAAAGGATAGATAGACAGTAACAGCAGTATACTGTAGGCAGGGGTAAAGGATAGATAATAGACAGTAACAGCAGTATACTGTAGGTAGGGGTAAAGGATAGATAATAGACAGTAACAGCAGTATACTGTAGGTAGGGGTAAAGGATAGATAATAGACAGTAACAGCAGTATACTGTAGGTAGGGGTAAAGGATAGATAATAGACAGTAACAGCAGTATACTGTAGGTAGGGGTAAAGGATAGATAGACAGTAACAGCAGTATACTGTAGGTAGGGGTAAAGGATAGATAATAGACAGTAACAGCAGTATACTGTAGGTAGGGGTAAAGGATAGACAAGACAGTAACAGCAGTATACTGTAGGTAGGGGTAAAGGATAGATAATAGACAGTAACAGCAGTATGCTGTAGGTAGGGGTAAAGGATAGATAATAGACAGTAACAGCAGTATACTGTAGGTAGGGGTAAAGGATAGATAATAGACAGTAACAGCAGTATACTGTAGGTAGGGGTAAAGGATAGACAAGACAGTAACAGCAGTATACTGTAGGTAGGGGTAAAGGATAGATAATAGACAGTAACAGCAGTATACTGTAGGTAGGGGTAAATGATAGATAATAGACAGTAACAGCAGTATACTGTAGGTAGGGGTAAAGGATAGATAATAGACAGTAACAGCAGTATACTGTAGGTAGGGGTAAAGGATAGATAATAGACAGTAACAGCAGTATACTGTAGGTAGGGGTAAAGGATAGATAATAGACAGTAACAGCAGTATACTGTAGGTAGGGGTAAAGGATAGATAATAGACAGTAGCAGCAGTATACTGTAGGTAGGGGTAAAGGATAGATAATAGACAGTAACAGCAGTATACTGTAGGTAGGGGTAAAGGATAGATAATAGACAGTAACAGCAGTATACTGTAGGTAGGGGTAAAGGATAGATAATAGACAGTAACAGCAGTATACTGTAGGTAGGGGTAAAGGATAGATAATAGACAGTAACAGCAGTATACTTACTGTATGTAATCAGTATATCATGTAGTAATCTAAAAAGTGTTAAACAAATAAAAATATATTTTATATTTGAGATTCTTCAAATAGCCACCCTTTGCCTTGATGACAGCTTTGCACACTCTTGGCATTCTCTTAACCAGCTTTATAAGGTAGTCACCTGGAATGCGTTTCAATTAACAGGTGTGCCTTGTTAAAAGTTAATTTGTGGAATTGATTTCCTACTTAATGCATTTGAGCCAATCAGTTGTGTTGTGACAAGGTAGGGTTGGTATACAGAAGAGCCCTATTTGGTAAAATACCAAGTCCATATTATGGCAAGAACAGCTCAAATAAGCAAAGAGAAATGACAGTCCATCATTACTTTAAGACATGAAGATCAGTCAATTCGGAAAATTTCAAGTACTTTGAAAGTTTCTTCAAGTGCAGTCGCAAAAACCATTAAGTGCTATGATGAAACTGGCTCTCATGAGAACCGCCACAGGAATGGAAGACAGAGTTATCTCTGCTACAGAGGATAAGTTCATTAGAGTTACCTCTCTCAGAAACTGCAGCCCAAATAAATGCTTCACAGAGTTCAAGTAACAGAATTTTCTCAACATCAACTGTTCAGAGGAGACTGAGTGAATCAGGCCTTAATGGTCAAATTGCTTCAAAGAAACCACTACTAAAGGACACCAATAAGAAGAAGAGACTTGCCAAGAAACTCAAGCAATGGACATTAGACTGGTGGAAATCTGTCCTTTGCTCTTTTGAGTGCAAATTTGTGATTTTTGGTTCCAACCGCTGTGCCTTTATGAGACGCAGAGTAGGTGAACGGATGATCTCCGCATGTGTGGTTCCCACCGTGAAGCATGGAGGAGGAGGTGTGATGGTGTGGGGGTGCTTTCCTGGTGACACAGTCTAAGATTTATTTAGAATTCAAGGAATACTTAACCAGCAATTCTACAGTGATATGCCATCCCATCTGATTTGCGCTTAGTGGGACAATCATTTGTTTTCAACAGGACAATGACCCAACACACCTCCAGGCTGTGTAAGGTCTATTTGACCAAGAAGGAGAGTGATGGAGTGCTGCATCAAATGACCTGGCCTCCACAATCACCCGACCTCAACCCAATTGAGATGGTTTGGGATGAGTTGGACTGCATATGTGGGAACTCCTTCAAGACTGTTGGAAAAGCATTCCAGGTGAAGCTGGTTGAGAGAATGCCAAGAGTGTGCAAAGCTGTCATCAAGGAAAAGTGTGGCTACTTTGGAGAATATAAAATGTATTTTGATTTGTTTAACACTTTTTTGATTACTACATGATTCCATATTTGTTATTTCACACTTGATGTCTTCACTACTATTTTACAATGTAGAAAATAGTAAAAATAAAGAAAAACCATTGAATGACTGAAATATCATATTTGCATAAGTATTCAGACCCTTTACAGCGATGACAGCGATGACAGCCTAGAGTCTTCTTGGGTATGACGCTACAAGCTTGGCACACCTGTATTTGGGGAGTTTCTCCCATTATTCTCTGCAGATAATCTCAAACTCTTGTCAGGTTGGATGGGGAGCATTGCTGTGCAGCTATTTTCAGGTCTCTCCAGAGATGTTTAGTTTAGTTTATTTTTACAGGGACAGTGCACATTAATCAACGTTTCAGTAAAAGTGACGGTTTTAGCCAGCCGGCTAATTTTCAACCGCAGTCCCTGGGCAGGTTATTAAAAACAATTACAATATAGACAATAGCACCATAGAACAAGCAAGACATAGCAACATAGGACATTCAGAGACTTGTCCCAAAGCCGCTCCTGCGTTGTCTTGGCTGTGTGCTTGGTGTCGTTGTCCTGTTGGAAGGTGAACCTTCACCCCAGTCTAAGGTTGTGAGCGCTCTGGAGCAGATTTGCATAAAGGATCTCTCTGTACTTTTCTCCGTTCATCTTTCCCTCGATCCTGACTAGTCTCCCAGTCCCTGTGCTGTAAGACATCCCCACAGCATGATGCTGCCACCACCATGCTTCACCGTAGGGATGTTACCAGGTTTCCTCCAGACATGACGCTTGGCATTCAGGCCAAGAGTTCAACCTTGGTTTCATCAGACCAGAGAATCTTGTTTTTCATGGTCTGAGAGTCTTTTGGCAAACTCCAAGCGGGCTGTCATGTGCCTTTTACTGAGGAGTGGCTTCCGTCTGGCCCACTCTACCATAAATGCCTGATTGGTGGAGTGCTGCAGATTGGTGGAGAGCTGATTGGTGGAGAGCTGCAGAGATGGTTTTCTTTCAGGAAGGATATGCCATCTCCACAGAGGAACTCTGGAGCTCTGTCAGAGTGACCATCGCGCTTTTGGTCACCAAGGCCCTTCTCCCCTAATTGCACAGTTTGGCCGGGCGGCCAGCTCAAGGAAGAGTCTTGTTGGTTCTGAAATTCTTTCATTTAAGAATGATGGAGGCCACTGTGTTCTTGGGGACCTTCAATGCTGCAGACATTTTTTGGTAACCTTCCCCAGATCTGTGCCTCGACACAATCCTGTCTCGGAGCTTTACGGACAATTCCTTCGACATCATGGCTTGGTCTTTGCTCTGACATGCACTGTCAACTGTGGGACCCAATATAGACAGGTGTGTGCCTTTCCAAATAATGTCCAATCAATTGAATTTACCACAGGTGGACTCCAATCAAGTTCTAGAAACATCTCAAGGATGATCAATGTCAACAGGATGCACCTGAGCTCAATTTCGAGGCTCATAGTAAATTGTCTGCATAGTTATGTAAATAAGGTATTTATGTTTTTTATTTTTAATACATTTACAACAAAAATAACTTTTGTTATTATAGGGTATTGTGTGTAGATTGATGAGGGGGAAAAAATATTGTATCCATTTTTAGAAAAGGGCTTTAACGTACTAAAATGTGGAAAAAGTCAAGGGGTCTGAATACTTTCT
>NC_060181.1:11752711-11785211 GCF_021184085.1 Oncorhynchus gorbuscha | reverse complement strand
ACGCTAACCACACCGCTCTTGTCGCGTGCGCGAGCGTTTCAACATACATTTTATTCAATCATTGCACCCACACTGCTCACGCGCGGTCTGGTCTGCCTTGCCAGGTGCTAAAATTGAAGTTGCTTCTGTTTGTGGCGCAGAACGCTCTGCAAGTCCTGCCTCTCCTATCTCCTCATTGGTTTATAGAAGCAGATACCCACATGCCATCTCCTCATTGGTTAAACCCACATGGCTTATTGAAAGATGAACTGAGGTCAGTAGTCATGATGGTAATATTATTAGATGCTAATCTCAATATAATGTCCAAAGAAGAAAAAGCCTGGAAGGAAGAGAGATGACTAGAAGCGACTCGGTTGACCGGTTTATGTCTGGATTAATTGTCAGAGTAGAGGACATTGTGCATTTCAGGTAAAATAACAACTCAAAGTTTTTATCCTAGGACAAATTAGCTAGCAACATTAAGCTAGCTAAATAGGACAAATTAGCTAGCAACATTAAGCTAGCTAAATAGGACAAATTAGCTAGCAACTGCAAGCTAGCTAGCTAAATTGCCATAAATGTTTAATGCTTTTCGACCTGTCCCAAATTAATATAATTGGTTCAGAGTTTGTTTAGATATTTCAACCTGCATGTCAAGATTGCGTTTGGTTTGGGGGGGACAAAATCAATTTGCGCAGGATGGCGCACGCGTGTGACCGGTTTGGGTAAGGTGTAAGAAAGACATCTTCATCTGCGCCCATTCAACATAGCCTACATTTACGTTTTTATTTCTTACAAATAAAATCATTTTGGGGGGGTTCTCATATGCTTACAATGATGTTTTGACTCGTGCTTGAAAACTCGCTAAGATTATATTTGGTTGTGATATTTGGAAAATGACTATTTTGGTTGCAGAATTTGTTAGCTAGAATGCTAACGCTCATTGATATAGGCTGTAGCAAAAGCTAGCCAAAGAGCCATTTTATTTAACGAGGCAACGCTGGGCCAATTGTGCATCGCCCTATGGGACTCCCGACCACAGCCGGTTGTGATACAGCTCCTGATCGAACCATTGACGCCTCCAGCACTGAGATGCAGTGCCTTAGACCACTGCACCACTTTGGAGCCATTACACTGGTTGAAGTGTTCTTTTAACGTGTAATGCAGTTGATTTGCGATGATGACACAGACATTATATTAAGCAAGACATTCATACGAGCCTTAAAATCCAATTATAATCCAAAAGTAGTGTGAAATGCACTCATAAGCAACATGTAAATAGATGCTTTTTTTGCTGGTGTTCTATAAGAAGAACTCTCCCTTGTTCTGCCACCAATTTGTGCGCATGGCACTCATGCGGCAATGTTTGAAAACACAAAATGGGCTCCATATGCAGACCTAAGCTTGTCACCTGTTTCTTCCTTCAGGCAGTGTTTTCCATAAGTACATGGATAAGTCAGCTAAATAGAAAAAGTAGCCAGCCAGGGCATTACAAAGAAAGCAAACTCTATTTTAGTGTCCTTGATTCCATCCATCTTGTAATGCCTTGATTCCCATTCAAAATACACAGCTAAATGATTGAATAATTTAACGACTTTATCTCCCAGATTGGTAACATTTGTTGTGGTATTGTGTAGAAAGACATGACTTTACACTTAAAATGACTGAAAATGTATGAATTCAGTGTATTGTTAATTGTTTTGGATATTATCTAGTCCTAGGACTATATGATAACCTTTTTGTACCATTAAACTTGTCTTCTCTTGATATTAAAGTCATATTTACAGTTTTACTGCAAGATATGAAATGCCACAATGTTTGTTTTTCAAAATATTTCTTTTCTTTTCACTCCTGCTGTGGAGAGCCAATGTGTCGTTTTGTAATTTGGGCGAACTATCCCTTTAAAAGTTTGGCCTGTCAATCAATCACTGTAGGTGGGATTGTCAGGGGAGGTGGCATGATGTTTGTCTGGTGACATCTGTCTGGTGAAGTCCACAAAGCAAATATTGCATATGTAACCGATGTGAAATGGCTAGCTAGTTAGCAGGGTGAGCACTAATAGCGTTTCAATCGGTGACGTCGCTCGCTCTGAGACCTTGAAGTAGTTGTTCCCCTTGCTCTGTAAGGGCTGTGGCTTTTGTGGAGCGATGTGTAACGCTTCGATAGTGACTGTTGTCAATGTGTGCAGAGGGTCCCTGGTTCGAGCCCAGGTAGGGGCGAGGAGAGGGATGGAAGCTATACTGTTACACATATACAAACTCTTAAATGACCTGCAGCATGGTCAAGCAAGTTAATATTTTTGAGAGTTTTACTAAACAAATACTGATTTAGACCCACAGAGGTACCTCCAGTCAGCACAAAGACAACAGGAGCACTGCTTTCGTTATTCCAGCACCATTTACATTTAAACATCATCAAATCAACTAGGCTATATAAACTTAGTTTAATACACTGAAAACAAACTTAAAGATATCAAAAACAATTCAGTCCAATTAATGTAGCTAAATATCATGTGGCTGTCCACGGTACTGATTTCTCTGTGTGTGTGCATAAGATTGTTTTGAGGGGAGAACTCACCCTACTTGTAGACTAGGTGAATGCCACCCTCCTCTCTTTCATGTTGGCAAAGCGGTCTATGTCTCTGTATGCTTTTAGTTTTCATTTTCATATACCACCTAGCTTAAATGCTTGCTCGCGTAACTTCCTCGCATGGGCGACAATGAACCAGGTAAGTTAGCTAGCTAGTTAACGTGAGGCTACTAGGCTACATCTAGGCTACATATTGAACTTCAATCGTCTCAGGCCAGTGGCACAATATAATAATGTGTGGTTAGATCAGAATCGCCATCATAATCATTGGCCTGTACAGAGAATTATATCAAAACCACAAGCCCAAATTTCCATCCATGGCTTAGGAAAAGGGCCCAATTTAGCAAGCTAGCTACTGCACGACATCAACACAAGCAGACGAGAAACTGACATGTTTTTCTTACAATTATGACGTTTCGCTTACGATGTTATTTGATTGGTGTGAAGCCAAAGCCAAATTGGCCTCCCTTGAGTGGTGTATTGCGGCGCCAGGACAACCCACAGTTGAGCTTACCTCAATGCTGATTGGCTATTTAAAAAAAAAAAATATTATTAGGCTAAATGCTAGCATCAATCAATCAAATGCTACGGAAGCAACAAGTTATACTCTTTTGGTTCAGGCAGCATCCGATAAATGGGCATCACATACTGAGACAGAGGGGAGCTGTTTCCCTCGCTCTGATCATTTCACCAGTGAGACTCAGCCTCTTGTGAATTGACAGAAAATTATGAAAACACAGAGATGAAAGAAAAATGATTTTATAATTGTTATTTTTTCACAGATTTGTCAACCCCGATAGTGGGGCAAACCACCCCCCCCCCCTTCTAAAGTTTATGTTTTTACTTAATAACAAAACAAATATTGATTCTGCCACTTACCTCCCTTCTCTTTTCTTCCTATTGTGTTATTGACTTGTTAATTGTTTACTCCATGTGTAACTCTGTGTTGTCTGCTCACACTGCTACGCTTTATCTTGGCCAGGTCGCAGTTGCAAATGAGAACTTGTTCTCAACTAGCCTAGAGGTTTATTTCAAAATGAAAGAATTGTGGTCAGTAACACTGCTTTTGGCCACCTGTCAACTATATATGGTTTATGAGTGTTCAAACTATCACTTTCAACTCTGTTGACATGCAACAACTGCATGTTGTGTTGTCATGGTGAAGTATCTGTAGCCATCCAATGGAAAACTATGGTAGGTCAGGAGGGCAGGCTGAGATGCAACCATGGGATTGAGAATGCTGACTACATCCGGGGGAGCCAGGGGGGGGGCAAGTTGTTGCATGTCAACAGAGTTGAAGGTGATAGTTTGAACATTCATAAACCATATATAGTTGACAGGTGGCCAAAAGGTCTAGCCTCATATACAACATACCGTAGAATATGATAGGTCTAGCCTCATATACAACGTACCGTAGAATATGATAGGTCTAGCCTCATATACAACATACCGTAGAATATGATAGGTCTAGCTTCATTTACATCATACTGTAGAATATGATAGGTCTAGCCTCATATACAACATACTGTAGAATATGATAGGTCTAGCCTCATATACAACATACCGTAGAATATGATAGGTCTAGCCTCGTATACAACATACTGTAGAATATGATAGGTCTAGCCTCATATACAACATACCGTAGAATATGATAGGTCTAGCCTCGTATACAACATACTGTAGAATATGATAGGTCTAGCCTCATACACAACATACCATAGAATATGATAGGTCTCTTATACAACATACCGTAGAATATGATAGGTCTAGCCTCATATACAACGTACCGTAGAATATGATAGGTCTAGCCTCATATACAACGTACCATAGAATATGATAGGTCTAGCCTCATATACAACATACCGTAGAATATGATAGGTCTAGCCTCATATACAACATACCGTAGAATATGATAGGTCTAGCCTCATACAACATACCGTAGAATATGATAGGTCTAGCCTCATATACAACATACTGTAGAATATGATAGGTCTAGCCTCATACACAACATACCATAGAATATGATAGGTCTCTTATACAACATACCGTAGAATATGATAGGTCTAGCCTCGTATACAACATACTGTAGAATATGATAGGTCTAGCCTCATATACAACATACTTGTCATGTTTCGTCTTATATTGTCTTGTCATTTTGCTTTTCCCTCTGTTCGTTTTCCCCCTGCTGGTCTTTTTAGGTTCGTTCCCCTTTTTCTCTCTCCCTTCCTCTCTCTCTTCTCTCTATCGTTCCGTTCCTGCTCCCAGCTGTTCCTATTCCCCTAATCAATCATTTAGTCTTCCCACACCTGTTCCCTATCTTTTTCCCTGATTAGAGTCCCTATTTCTCCCCTTGTTTTCCGTTTCTGCCCTGTCGGATCCTTGTCTATTGTTCACCGTGCTGTGTCTGTGTATCGCCCTGTCGTGTCGTGTTTCCCTCAGATGCTGCGTGGTGAGCAGGTGTCTGAGTCTGCTACGTTCAAGTGCCTTCCCGAGGCAACCTGCTGTTCATGATCGAGTCTCCAGTCTGTTTTCGTCATTACGAGTGGAATTATGCTTTATGATTGTAGATTTACTTTACTGGATTAAAGACTCTGTTTTCGCCAAGTCGCTTTTGGGTCCTCATTCACCTGCATAACAGAAGGATCCGACCAAGAATGGACCCAGCGACTATGGATTCTCTCTACTCTACTCTCGAGTTCCAGGGAGCGATGCTCGGCAGACACGAGCAGGAATTGTCTGCTGCTCGGCATGCCGTTGAGACCCTGGCCGCTCAGGTCTCCGACCTCTCAGGACAGTATCAGAGTCTTCGTCTCGTGCCACCAGCTACTTCCGGGTCTTCCGAGCCTCCGGAACCTAGGGTTAATAACCCACCATGTTATTCTGGGCAGCCCACTGAGTGCCGCTCCTTTCTCACCCAGTGTGATATAGTGTTCTCTCTCCAACCCAACACATACTCAAGAGAGAGAGCTCGGATTGCCTACGTCATATCACTCCTTACTGGTCGGGCTCGACAGTGGGGCACAGCTATCTGGGAGGCAAGCGCTGAGTGTACTAACAATTATCTGAACTTTAAAGAGGAGATGATAAGGGTTTTTGATCGCTCAGTTTTTGGGAAAGAAGCTTCCTGGTCCCTGTCTTCCCTATGTCAAGGTAATCGATCCATAACGGATTACTCTATAGAGTTTCGCACTCTTGCTGCCTCCAGTAACTGGAACGAGCAGGCGTTGCTCGCTCGTTTTCTGGAGGGACTCCACGCTAAGGTTAAGGATGAGATTCTCTCTCGGGAGGTTCCATCCAGCGTGGATTCTTTGATTGAACTCGCTATTCGCATTGAACGACGGGTAGATCTTCGTCACCGAGCTCATAGAAGAGAGCTCGCGTTAACTGTGTCTCCCCTCTCTCCGACACTACCATCTTTCCCCACTGACTCAGGTATTGAGCCCATGCAGCTGGGGGGTATTCGCATCTCGACTAAGGAGAGGGAACGGAGAATCACCAACCGCCTCTGTCTCTATTGCGGTTCCGCTGGTCATTTTGTCATTTCATGTCCAGTTAAAGGCCAGAGCTCATCAGTAAGCGGAGGGCGACTGATAAGCGCTACTAGACGGTCCTCTCCGTCAAGTACCTGTACTACCTTACCGGTCCATCTACGCTGGACCGGATCCGCAGCTTCCTGCAGTGCATTAATAGACTCTGGGGCGGAGGGCTGTTTTATGGACGAAGCCTGGGCTCGGGAACATGACATTCCTCTCAGACAGTTAGGGGAGCCCACGGTCATGTTTGCCTTGGATGGTAGTCCTCTCCCCAGTATATTATATGAAACACTACCTTTAACCCTCACTGTATCTGGTAACCATAGTGAGACCATTTCTTTTTTGATTTTTTGTTCACCTTTTACACCTGTTGTTTTGGGTCATCCCTGGCTAGTGTGTCATAATCCTTCTTTTGATTGGTCTAGTAATTCTATCCTTTCCTGGAACGTTTCTTGTCATGTGAAGTGTTTAATGTCTGCTATTTCTCCTGTTTGTTCTGTCCCCTCTTCTCAGGAGGAACCTGGTGATTTGACAGGAGTGCCGGAGGAATATCATGGTCTGCGCACGGTCTTCAGTCGGTCCAGAACCAACTCCCTTCCTCCTCACCGGTCGTATGATTGTTGTTCTGATCTCTTCAAGAAGCGTTTTGCATCCGCTCCTATCCTTGTTGCACCTGACGTCACTAAACAGTTTATTGTTGAGGTTGACGCGTCGGGGTGGGCGTGGGAGCCATTCTGTCCCAGCGCTCCGATACTGACGATGGGGTCCACCCTTGTGCGTATTTTTCTCATCGCCTGTCACCGTCGGAACGTAACTATGATGTGGCTAACCGCGAACTGCTCGCCATCCGTTTAGCCCTAGGCAAATGGCGACAGTGGTTGGAGGGGGCGACCGTTCCTTTTGTCGTTTGGACTGACCAAAAGAACCTTGAGTACATCCGTTCTGCCAAACGACTGAATGCGCGTCATGCTCGTTGGGCGTTGTTTTTCGCTCGTTTCGAGTTCGTTATTTCTTATTGCCCGGGTACTAAGAACACCAAGCCTCATGCCTTATCCCGTCTCTTTAGTTCTTCTGTGGCTTCTACCGATCCCGAGGGGATCCTTCCTGTTGGGCGTGTTGTCGGGTTGACTGTCTGGGGAATTGAGAGACAGGTTAAGCAAGCACTCACGCACACTGCGTCGCCGCGCGCTTGTCCTAGTAACCTTCTTTTCGTTCCTGTTTCTACTCGTCTGGCTGTTCTTCAGTGGGCTCACTCTGCCAAGTTAGCTGGCCATCCCGGCGTTCGGGGTACGCTTGCTTCTATTCGCCAGCGGTTTTGGTGGCCTACTCAGGAGCGTGACACGCGCCGTTTCGTGGCTGCGTGTTCGGACTGCGCGCAGAAGTCCCAGGAGGAACCTGGCGGAAGTGCTGGTAATTTTTTTTCTGCTTCTGCTCCTGGTCTTGCTGGGTCTCAGTCTGTTCCCTGCCATCGCATCTCTCCTGTTCTTGTTCCTGCCCTTGCTGTGTCTCAGTCTGTCCCTAGTTGTTACTCTCCTGGCCTGTTTGGTCCTGTTTGCTCTAAAGCTTTCAGTTCTCTACCCGTGTCTCATTTTTTTTTAGAGTAGTACCCTAGTTTCCCTTTTTATCGTTTTTCGTTACGGTCCTGAGGAGAGGAGTTGGGTTCTTTCACGGGACGTGCAGGACCGTTTGTGATCTATGATTTCCTCCGTTGCCGCCAGTGTTCCTCCTCGAGAGCGCCAGGAGGCGCTCGGTGAGTGGGGGGGTACTGTCATGTTTCGTCTTATATTGTCTTGTCATTTTGCTTTTCCCTCTGTTCGTTTTCCCCCTGCTGGTCTTTTTAGGTTCGTTCCCCTTTTTCTCTCTCCCTTCCTCTCTCTCTTCTCTCTATCGTTCCGTTCCTGCTCCCAGCTGTTCCTATTCCCCTAATCAATCATTTAGTCTTCCCACACCTGTTCCCTATCTTTTTCCCTGATTAGAGTCCCTATTTCTCCCCTTGTTTTCCGTTTCTGCCCTGTCGGATCCTTGTCTATTGTTCACCGTGCTGTGTCTGTGTATCGCCCTGTCGTGTCGTGTTTCCCTCAGATGCTGCGTGGTGAGCAGGTGTCTGAGTCTGCTACGTTCAAGTGCCTTCCCGAGGCAACCTGCTGTTCATGATCGAGTCTCCAGTCTGTTCTCGTCATTACGAGTGGAATTATGCTTTATGATTGTAGATTTACTTTACTGGATTAAAGACTCTGTTTTCGCCAAGTCGCTTTTGGGTCCTCATTCACCTGCATAACAATACTGTAGAATATGATAGGTCTAGCCTCATATACAACGTACCATAGAATATGATAGGTCTAGCCTCATATACAACATACCGTAGAATATGATAGGTCTAGCCTCATACAACATACCGTAGAATCTAATAGGTCTAGCCTCATATACAACATACCGTAGAATATGATAGGTCTCTTATACAACGTACCGTAGAATATGATAGGTCTAGCCTCATATACAACATACAGAAAAATATGATAGGTGTAGCCTTATATACAACATACCGTAGACCTCGTATACAATGTACCGTAGAATATGATAGGTCTAGCCTCATATACAACATACCGTAGAATATGATAGGTCTAGCCTCATATACAACATACCGTAGAATATGATAGGTGTAGCCTCATATACAACATACCGTAGAATATGATAGGTCTAGCCTCATATACAACATACTGTAGAATATGATAAGTCTAGCCTCATATACAACGTACCGTAGAATATGATAGGTCTAGCCTCATATACAACATACCGTAGAATATGATAGGTCTAGCCTCATATACAACATACTGTAGAATATGATAGGTCTAGCCTCGTATACAACATACTGTAGAATATGATAGGTCTAGCCTCATATACAACATCCCATAGAATATGATAGGTCTAGCCTCATATACAACATACCGTAGACCTCGTATACAACATACTGTAGAATATGATAGGTCTAGCCTCATATACAACATACCGTAGAATATGATAGGTCTAGCCTCGTATACAACATACTGTAGAATATGATAGGTCTAGCCTCATATACAACATACTGTAGAATATGATAGGTCTAGCCTCATACAACATACCGTAGAATATGATAGGTCTAGCCTCATACACAACATACCATAGAATATGATAGGTCTCTTATACAACGTACCGTAGAATATGATAGGTCTAGCCTCATATACAACATACAGAAAAATATGATAGGTCTAGCCTCATATACAACATACTGTAGAATATGATAGGTCTAGCCTCATATACAACATACTGTAGAATATGATAGGTCTAGCCTCATATACATCATACTGTAGAATATGATAGGTCTAGCCTCATATACAACATACTGTAGAATATGATAGGTCTAGCCTCATATAACATACCGCAGAATATGATAGGTCTAGCCTCATATACAACATACTGTAGAATATGATAGGTCTAGCCTCATACACAACATACCATAGAATATGATAGGTCTCTTATACAACGTACCGTAGAATATGATAGGTCTAGCCTCATATACATCATACTGTAGAATATGATAGGTCTAGCCTCATATACAACATACCGTAGAATATGATAGGTCTAGCCTCATATACAACATACTGTAGAATATGATAGGTCTAGCTTCATATACAATACAACGTACTGTAGAATATGATAGGTCTAGCCTCATATACAACATACCGTAGAATATGATAGGTCTAGCCTCGTATACAACATACTGTAGAATATGATAGGTCTAGCCTCATATACAACATACCGTAGAATATGATAGGTCTAGCCTCGTATACAACATACTGTAGAATATGATAGGTCTAGCCTCATATACAACATACTGTAGAATATGATAGGTCTAGCCTCATATACAACGTACCATAGAATATGATAGGTCTAGCCTCATATACAACGTACCATAGAATATGATAGGTCTAGCCTCATATACAACATACCGTAGAATATGATAGGTCTAGCCTCATATACAACATACCGTAGAATATGATAGGTCTAGCCTCATACAACATACCGTAGAATATGATAGGTCTAGCCTCATATACAACATACTGTAGAATATGATAGGTCTAGCCTCATACACAACATACCATAGAATATGATAGGTCTCTTATACAACATACCGTAGAATATGATAGGTCTAGCCTCATATACAACGTACCATAGAATATGATAGGTCTAGCCTCATATACAACGTACCATAGAATATGATAGGTCTAGCCTCATATACAACATACCGTAGAATATGATAGGTCTAGCCTCATATACAACATACCGTAGAATATGATAGGTCTAGCCTCATACAACATACCGTAGAATATGATAGGTCTAGCCTCATATACAACATACTGTAGAATATGATAGGTCTAGCCTCATACACAACATACCATAGAATATGATAGGTCTCTTATACAACATACCGTAGAATATGATAGGTCTAGCCTCGTATACAACATACTGTAGAATATGATAGGTCTAGCCTCATATACAACATACTGTAGAATATGATAGGTCTAGCCTCATATACAACGTACCATAGAATATGATAGGTCTAGCCTCATATACAACATACCGTAGAATATGATAGGTCTAGCCTCATACAACATACCGTAGAATCTGATAGGTCTAGCCTCATATACAACATACCGTAGAATATGATAGGTCTCTTATACAACGTACCGTAGAATATGATAGGTCTAGCCTCATATACAACATACAGAAAAATATGATAGGTGTAGCCTTATATACACCATACCGTAGACCTCGTATACAATGTACCGTAGAATATGATAGGTCTAGCCTCATATACAACATACCGTAGAATATGATAGGTCTAGCCTCATATACAACATACCGTAGAATATGATAGGTGTAGCCTCATATACAACATACCGTAGAATATGATAGGTCTAGCCTCATATACAACATACTGTAGAATATGATAAGTCTAGCCTCATATACAACGTACCGTAGAATATGATAGGTCTAGCCTCATATACAACATACCGTAGAATATGATAGGTCTAGCCTCGTATACAACATACTGTAGAATATGATAGGTCTAGCCTCATATACAACATCCCGTAGAATATGATAGGTCTAGCCTCATATACAACATACCGTAGACCTCGTATACAACATACTGTAGAATATGATAGGTCTAGCCTCATATACAACATACCGTAGAATATGATAGGTCTAGCCTCGTATACAACATACTGTAGAATATGATAGGTCTAGCCTCATATACAACATACTGTAGAATATGATAGGTCTAGCCTCATATACAACGTACCATAGAATCTGATAGGTCTAGCCTCATATACAACATACCGTAGAATATGATAGGTCTCTTATACAACGTACCGTAGAATATGATAGGTCTAGCCTCATATACAACATACAGAAAAATATGATAGGTGTAGCCTTATATACAACATACCGTAGACCTCGTATACAATGTACCGTAGAATATGATAGGTCTAGCCTCATATACAACATACCGTAGAATATGATAGGTCTAGCCTCATATACAACATACCGTAGAATATGATAGGTGTAGCCTCATATACAACATACCGTAGACCTCGTATACAACGTACCGTAGAATATGATAGGTCTAGCCTCATATACAACATACTGTAGAATATGATAGGTGTAGCCTCATCACATGCTCATTGATTTACAACAGAAATGTCACTTAATTCCCGTGCATAAGTTCTCTTATATTCTTTTAGAAGGCGGGAGAAAGACTGTTGAACATCTTGGCCATGTTCTGTTATAATCTCCACCCGGCACAGCCAGAAGAGGACTGGCCACCCCACATAGCCTGGTTCCTCTCTAGGTTTCTTCCTAGGTTTTGGCCGTTCTGGGGAGTTTTTCCTAGCCACCATGCTTCTACACCTGCATTGCTTGCTGTTTGGGATTTTAGGCTGGGTTTCTGTACAGCACTATGAGATATCAGCTACGAAGGGCTATTGACAGTACGAAGGGCTATTGACAGTACGAAGGGCTATTGACAGTACGAAGGGCTATTGACAGTACGAAGGGCTATTGACAGTACGAAGGGCTATTGACAGTACGAAGGGCTATTGACAGTACGAAGGGCTATTGACAGTACGAAGGGCTATTGACAGTACGAAGGGCTATTGACAGTACGAAGGGCTATTGACAGTACGAAGGGCTATTGACAGTACGAAGGGCTATTGACAGTACGAAGGGCTATTGACAGTACGAAGGGCTATATAAATACATTTGATTTGATTTGAGTGGTTGGGAACTTTGTTCTGTCAATCAAATGACGCAGAATGAACACGGGTATCCTTTCTCCTCTGTACAGGACCACAACCACGGACAGATGAAATTACAGTGAGATGAAGCTGTGACCTTTTAACCTTTTCTTACAATCCAGAATCCTGAGAAGAGACAACAGAGAAACCAACAGGCAGACAAACAAACAACAAACCAATTTGAGGAGGAAGGACAGAGTGTATTTTAGAGACAGACAGACAAACCGTGGGATCACGTGTTGACCACAATCTTTTCATTTTCACATAAACCTCTGAGGGAACACGGGTTGTTCCTTTGTCTTCTTTACCAAAATCACAGAGGAAATGACAGTGAGACGAAGCTTGACTATGACCTTGTAATAACACATGACATGACCTCAACCACTTCCTTGTCTAACCTCTAACCCCTGCTGTACACTTCCTTGTCTAACCTCTAACCCCTGCTGTACACTTCCTTGTTTAACCTCTAACCCCTGCTGTATACTTCCTTGTTTAACCTCTAACCCCTGCTGTACACTTCCTTGTTTAACCTCTAACCCCTGCTGTACACTTCCTTGTCTAACCTCTAACCCCTGCTGTACACTTCCTTGTTTAACCTCTAACCCCTGCTGTACACTTCCTTGTTTAACCTCTAACCCCTGCTGTACACTTCCTTGTTTAACCTCTAACCCCTGCTGTACACTTCCTTGTCTAACCTCTAACCCCTGCTGTACACTTCCTTGTTTAACCTCTAACCCCTGCTGTACACTTCCTTGTTTAACCTCTAACCCCTACTGTACACTTCCTTGTTTAACCTCTAACCCCTGCTGTACACTTCCTTGTTTAACCTCTAACCCCTGCTGTACACTTCCTTGTCTAACCTCTAACCCCTGCTGTACACTTCCTTGTTTAACCTCTAACCCCTGCTGTACACTTCCTTGTTTAACCTCTAACCCCTGCTGTACACTTCCTTGTCTAACCTCTAACCCTGCTGTACTATCTAGACCAGACTGGGAGGAGTTAGTTGAGTTTGGAGGGGATTGAACATGAAATAAAACAGACATACACGTTTTGTATTATTGGTATTATTATTACTTAAAATTGATTTCCATTCAAAATCCTATTTTCCTTAACCCTAACCCTAAACTAAACCCTAACCCCTAAATCTAAACCCTAAACTAAACCCTAACTCCTAAACCCTAACTGTAATTGTAATCATAACCCCTAAGAATAGCCTTTGTCCTCGTGTGGACCTGGGAAATGTCCCCATAAGGGAGAATCTTCCTTGTGGGGATTTCAGGTACCCCATGAGCATAGTAACACAAGCACATACAGACACAGTAGATGGTGGTGTTGTACAGTAGATGACGGCGTTGTACAGTAGATGGCGGCGTTGTACAGTAGATGGCGGTGTTGTACAGTAGATGGTGGCGTTGTACAGTAGATGACAGCGTTGTACAGTAGATGACAGCGTTGTACAGTAGATGACAGCGTTGTACAGTAGATGGTGGTGTTGTACAGTAGATGACAGCGTTGTACAGTAGATGGTGGTGTTGTACAGTAGATGGCGGCTTTGTACAGTAGATGACAGCGTTGTACAGTAGATGGTGGTGTTGTACAGTAGATGGATGTGTTGTACAGTAGATGGATGTGTTGTACAGTAGATGGTGATGTTGTACAGTAGATGACAGCGTTGTACAGTAGATGGATGTGTTGTACAGTAGATGGATGTGTTGTACAGTAGATGGTGGCGTTGTACAGTAGATGGTGGTGTTGTACAGTAGATGACAGCGTTGTACAGTAGATGGCGGCGTGGTACAGTAGATGGCGGCGTTGTACAGTAGATGACGGCGTTGTACAGTAGATGACGGCGTTGTACAGTAGATGACGGCGTTGTACAGTAGATGACGGCATTGTACAGTAGATGGCGGCATTGTACAGTAGATGGCGGCGTTGTACAGTAGATGACAACGTTGTACAGTAGATGACAGCATTGTACAGTAGATGACAGCGTTGTACAGTAGATGACAGCATTGTACAGTAGATGACGGCGTTGTACAGTAGATGACGGCGTTGTACAGTAGATGACAGCGTTGTACAGTAGATGACAGCGTTGTACAGTAGATGACAGCGTTGTACAGTAGATGGTGGTGTTGTACAGTAGATGGCGGCGTTGTACAGTAGATGACAGCGTTGTACAGTAGATGACAGCGTTGTACAGTAGATGGTGGTGTTGTACAGTAGATGGCGGCGTTGTACAGTAGATGACAGCGTTGTACAGTAGATGGTGGTGTTGTACAGTAGATGGCGGCGTTGTACAGTAGATGACAGCGTTGTACAGTAGATGGTGGTGTTGTACAGTAGATGGATGTGTTGTACAGTAGATGGATGTGTTGTACAGTAGATGGATGTGTTGTACAGTAGATGGATGTGTTGTACAGTAGATGGTGGCGTTGTACAGTAGATGGATGTGTTGTACAGTAGATGGATGTGTTGTACAGTAGATGGTGGCGTTGTACAGTAGATGGTGGCATTGTACAGTAGATGGTGTGTAGTTTATGGTTTCGCTGTTTTATTAAGATCAGGCCCAGAGTTTTACCCCATAATACACGATGCCACTCTGCTCACACGCACCCACCCACCCACCCCCACACACCTACCCACTCATCCACCCCCACACACCTACCCACTAACCCCCACACACCTACCCACTAACCTCCACACACCTACCCACTAACCCACACACACCTACCCACTCATCCACCCCCACACACCTACCCACTAACCCCCACACACCTACCCACTAACCCACCCCCACCCACACACACCTACCCACTAACCCACCCCCACCCACACACACCTACCCACTAACCCACACCCACACACTCACACAAGTCAGTGTCAGCTTTGGCCACATGACTTTATTACAATACATCTTTTGTTAAAACATGACATCATAAACCACAATAGAATTGTAAAAGAGAACCTTATTTCTCCGCTGTGCTCTGTCCCTTTAATTCTGATATACTTACTGTCTCATTGCAGTTATTAATCATAATGTAGATGACACAACCAATGCCTGGTGATAGGCTATCACCCATCCATCATATTTACACTAAGAGCCCTTATCATGAACTCGTTATTCAGAACTATATTCCCTCACTAAGTGTTTTTACAGACTGTGTTCATGTACTTGGAAATGGTATTTACACGTCTTTGGTGTAGTGGACAGACAGAGACAGACAGAAAGAGACAGCCAGAGACAGAAAGAGACTTAAGGTGTGGCAGTTTATATAAGATACAACTCTGTTTCAACATTTTAGAGATGCATCCTTCTTTCTTTCTTTCTTTCTTTCTTTCTTTCTTTCCTTCCTTCTTTCTTTCTTTCTTTCCTTCCTTTTCCTTCCTTCCTTCCTTCCTTCCTTCCTTCCTTCCTTCCTTCCTTCCTTCCTTCCTTCCTTCCTCCCTCCCTCCCTCCCTCCCTTCCTTCCTTCCTCTAAGTGGAAGAAAAGCTCATATCAATGTCTGGAACAGACCAAATGGAATGGCATCAAACCAGTGGTGTAAAGTCCTTAAGCCTCTGGCCTGGCAGACTCACGAAACACAAATGCTTCGTCTGTATGTATGAGTGTTGGAGTGTGTCCCTGGCTACACGTCAATAAAAATTTTTTTTTAAATTGTGCAGTCTGGTTTGCTTAATAAAATGAATTTGAAATGGTTTATACTTAAGTACATTTTAGCAGTTCCATTTTACTTTTAAAACCAAATACTTTTAGACTTTAACTCAAGTAGTATTTTACTGGGTGACTTTCACTTTTACTTGAGTTATTTCCTATGAAGGTATCTTTACTTTTACAAAAGTAGTTTAATTGAATACTTTTTCCACCACTGCATCAAACACAACCCTTTGTTAGATGTGTTTCATACAATTCCACTGATTCCACTCCAGTCATTACAACGAAAGCCCGTCCTCCCCAATTAAGGTGCCACCAACCTCCTGTGCACTGTCCCTTTAATTCTGATATTATGACTGTCTCATTACAGTTATTAATCATAATGTAGATGACACAACCAATGCCTGGTGATAGGCTATCACCCATCACTTGTTACAGTATTAATAACAAGCCTGTTTTATCTACTACAATATTTACACTAAGAGCCCTTATCATGAACTCGTTATTCAGAACTATATTCCCTCACTAAGTGTTTTTACAGAGTGTGTTCATGTACTTGGAAATGGTATTTACACGTCTTTGGTGTAGTGGACAGACAGAGACAGACAGACAGAGACTTAAAGGTGTGGCAGTTTGAATGCTCTTATATAAGATACAGCTCTGTTCCAACATTTTAGAGATCCTTCCTTCCTTCCTTCCTTCCTTCCTTCCTTCCTTCCTTCCTTCCTTCCTTCCTTCCTTCCTTCCTTACCTACCTACCTACCTACCTACCTACCTACCTACCTACCTACCTACCTACCTACCTACCTACCTACCTACCTACCTACCTACCTTCCTCAAAGTGATGTCTTACCTAACTACACTGGATAGGTGAAGATTTTGTGGTGGAAATATCACTCAAACCCAATCCAACTCTCTAAGGCCAGACCCAATCCAACTCTCTAAGGCCAGACCCAATCCAACTCTCTAAGGCCAGACCCAATCCAACCCTCTAAGGCCAGACCCAATCCAACTCTCTAAGGCCAGACCCAATCCAACCCTCTAAGGCCAGACCCAATCCAACCCTCTAAGGCCAGACCCAATCCAACTCTCTAAGGCCAGACCCAATCCAACCCTCTAAGGCCAGACCCAATCCAACTCTCTAAGGTCAGACCAGGAAGTAAAGGAACTGAAGGATGCATGTTTTCAAGGAACCTGTATTCACACAGGGCTGAAACAAAACAGTCTCAATGTCAACTTGTCATCTAAAGTACTGCTGATTAATTAATAAAATACTTTTTGTAAAGACCTCTCTCTCTCTTTCTTATTGACTGTCGGTCTGTCTTGTTCCAGCTCCTTCAATCTGTATTTTCCCTCTCTTCCCTTCTCTCTCTCTCTCACCCTCTCCCTCTCTGTCTCTCTCTCTGTCTCCCCCCCTCTCCCCCTCTCTCTCCCCCCTCTCTCTTTCCCCCTCTCCCTCTCTCTCTGTCTCCCCCCCTCTCTCTCTCCACTGTCTTTACTTCAGAGACGGGTTAATAATAGTGCTGAGTTTGGTGAGTGACGTGGCGCTGTGTAAACCCACAGACATACTTTCAGCATTACCAGTTTACACACACACACACACACACTGGGAGTTTGCAGGTCTGTACAGGCATGGTTTATGGCTGGGCATGTTTTCAGTTGCTTTCTTGCAGTAAAAAATGAACACTCTCTCTCTCACTCCAGGTGTTTGATGAAGGGTTGTAGTGAATTAGTGAAGAGTTGTCCCATAGAGTCCTTATAAGGCAACATAACCAACCAGAGAAGAGCAGCTTTGGCACACACATGGGTACAGTTTCAACTCGTGTTTTTTGTAGTCCGTTTTTAAAAAAGATTTAGAACTGTGTCTGACTGTATCCAGGGAGACTGCAGTCTGATGACAAAGCTATCTACTGTTGTTGTGTTTTGTGTTCTCTCTTTCTCTCTCTCTCTCTCTCTCTCTCTCTCTCTCTCTCTCTCTCTCTCTCTCTCTCTCTCTCTCTCTCTCTCTCTCTCTCTCGGAGGTTCTGATGATGCGTTTGCCACATATGTTGGTGAACTGGGAATGGTGTGTGTGTTTGTGAGCCCTCCTCCTCCTCCTCGCACACTAAGCTTCCAGTCAATAGCTTCCTCGGCCATCTTTAGTTATCCCAGGTTATTCCCCATCTGCAGAACAATAGGAACAACAGTGAGTGGAATACAATTTGACTCCCTCTCTCATCCTCCCCTTTCCCTTCCTCACCCCACTCTCTCATCCTCCCCCTTTCCCTTCCTCACTCGACTCTCTCATCCTCCCCCTTTCCCTTCCTCACCCCACTCTCTCATCCTCCCCCTTTCCCTTCCTCACCCCACTCTCTCATCCTCCCCCTTTCCCTTCCTCACCCCACTCTCTCATCCTCCCCCTTTCCCTTCCTCACCCCACTCTCTCATCCTCCTCCTTTCCCTTCCTCACCCCACTCTCTCATCCTCCCCCTTTCCCTTCCTCACCCCACTCTCTCATCCTCCCCCTTTCCCTTCCTCACCCCACTCTCTCATCCTCCCCTTTCCCTTCCTCACCCCACTCTCTCATCCTCCCCCTTTCCCTTCCTCACCCCACTCTCTCATCCTCCCCTTTCCCTTCCTCACCCTACTCTCTCATCCTCCCCTTTCCCTTCCTCACCCCACTCTCTCATCCTCCCCTTTCCCTTCCTCACCCCACTCCTCATCCTCCTCCTTTCCCCTCCTCATTTTCATCCACCCCTCTCTCATCCCCCTTCCTCATCCCCCTCCACCCCCTCCCTCATCCCCCTCTCTCATCCTCCCCCTTTCCCTTCCTCACCCCACTCCACCCCAACCTCTCATCCTCCCCCTTTCCCTTCCTCACCCCATTCTCTCATCCTCCCCCTTTCCCTTCCTCACCCCACTCTCTCATCCTCCCCCTTTCCCTTCCTCACCCCACTCTCTCATCCTCCCCCTTTCCCTTCCTCACCCCACTCTCTCATCCTCCCCCTTTCCCTTCCTCACCCCACTCTCTCATCCTCCCCCTTTCCCTTCCTCACCCCACTCTCTCATCCTCCCCCTTTCCCTTCCTCACCCCACTCTCTCATCCTCCCCTTTCCCTTCCTCACCCCACTCTCTCATCCTCCCCCTTTCCCTTCCTCACCCCACTCTCTCATCCTCCCCCTTTCCCTTCCTCACCCCACTCTCTCATCCTCCCTTTTCCCTTCCTCACCCCCTCTCTCATCCTCCCCCTTTCCCTTCCTCACCCACTCTCTCATCCTCCCCCTTTCCCTTCCTCACCCCACTCTCTCATCCTCCCCCTTTCCCTTCCTCACCCCACTCTCTCATCCTCCCCCTTTCCCTTCCTCACCCCCACTCTCTCATCCTCCCCCTTCCCCTCACCCCACTCTCTCATCCTCCCCCTTTCCCTTCCTCACCCCACTCTCTCATCCTCCCCCTTTCCCTTCCTCACCCCACTCTCTCATCCTCCCCCTTTCCCTTCCTCACCCCACTCTCTCATCCTCCCCCTTTCCCTTCCTCACCCCACTCCACCCCAACCTCTCATCCTCCCCCTTTCCCTTCCTCACCCCAACCTCTCATCCTCCCCCTTTCCCTTCCTCACCCCAACCTCTCATCCTCCCCTTTCCCTTCCTCACCCCAACCTCTCATCCTCCCCCTTTCCCTTCCTCACCCCACTCCACCCCAACCTCTCATCCTCCCCCTTTCCCTTCCTCACCCCACTCCACCCCAACCTCTCATCCTCCCCCTTTCCCTTCCTCACCCCAACCTCTCATCCTCCCCCTTCTGCAAATCCTTATCAAACTATCTGTAAAACAATACAAATAAATGTTGTGTAACATCTTTCAATAGCAACATCAACTCCTCAACTCAACACCTCTAAACTCCCTATCGCCTCCCTCTCCCCTCCTCTCCTCTTCCTTCATTCAGACCTCCTGTCTACTACAGTAGAGTACCTCAAAACGGCTGTAGACCTTCTTCTCCTTCCTCATGCTCTCCATCCTCTTCAGCAGGCTGTCTCTCTCCTGAGGGTTGCCCTGGGGCCTTAGGAAGCGGTTCCTCCCAAGCAACGGATTCCTCTCCAACCCTCCTTTCTCTCCTGCCATGTCTACCCCCTTCTCCCCTCCGGCCTCCTCTCCTCCGCCTCCTCCTCCTCCTCCTCCTCTCTCCAGACGGTTTTTCTGGCTGTTGGCAGAAATCTGTTCCAGGATGACCTTGGTGTCATCTCTCAGGTTGCTACTGAACAGAACCGAGCCGCTGGAGGTCTGGTATCGAGACGGACCTGTCATTTTGTGATTGTCTGAGGAAGTGACGTAGTCTGTGGCTTTAGCGTCGGCAGTAGAAGAGGAGCCTAGGCGTGAAGCCGCGGCCCCAGGCTCCTCGGAGCTCTCCACCACAGTTCTCATCGTCTTGTTGTCTCCGCTGGACGCCGATGTCACACCCCCGGAGCTCTTCTTGTCCTTGGGTCCCAGGAAGCCTTTGGATTAAAGAATGAACGAATGAACAAATGTACTAATTAATACATTCAAATCTTAATTGCTCCAAAGGGAATTTGTTTTATAGATCATGAGCACAGCAATTAAAAAATAAAAGATACTAGACAAGACCAGACCGACCGACAGACAGACAGACAGACACAAAGACAGACAGACACAAAGACAGACAGACACAAAGACAGACAGACACAAAGACAGACACAAAGACAGACACAAAGACAGACACAAAGACAGACACAAAGACGGACGGACGGACAGATGGACAGTACAACACAACACACCTTTGAGTTTCTGGGTCTGCTTCTTCAGGAAGTCCAGGGGCTTGGTGTCGACCTTGCCCTCCCCTCCCAGGGTGTTGAGGGAGGTGCTGGAGCCCAGGTTCTTTCCCTCCTTGGACTCAGCGCGAGACATACTGGACAAGCTTTGGGAGCGAGATTTCTTCAGCTCGCTCTTTTCCGCGTCCGTGGCATCTGTTGTTAGTGTTTCCTCATCGCAGGAGACGCGGCGAGGGTTGGAGCTCTTGAACGGCTTCAGAGAAGAGAAAGGCTTCAGAATCTTACTGGGCTCCTTGTCTTTCCTCTGTGACTCCGAGCTACTGTCTTTCCTCTGTGACTCCGAGCTGCTGTCTTTCCTCTGTGACTCCGAGCTGCTGTCTTTCCTCTGTGACTCCGAGCTGCTGTCTTTCCTCTGTGACTCTGAGCTGCTGTCTTTCCTCTGTGACTCCGAGCTGCTGTCTTTCCTCTGGACTGTGGTAGAAGAAGGCTCAAAGGTTTTGAATCTTGAGGTGATGGACAGTTTGCGTGTTCGCTCTAGTGTGGCTGGGACTTGTGGTTTCATCGGGGCAGGCTCTGGAGCAATCACAGAGAAAGAGGGGACTTTGGGGGCTGAGATGGTGGTTGGGGAAGGGTTGGGGGTGGAGGAAGTGGTGGTGGTTGACGAAGTGGTGTTGGACGAAGTGGTGGTGGAGGAGGAGGTGGTGGTAGAGGAGGAGGAGGTGGTGGGGGAAGAGGTGGTGGTAGAGGAGGAGGAGGGGGAAGAGGTGGTGATGGAGGAGGAGGTGGTGGAAGAAGTAGTGTTTGAGAGGTCTGGTGTCTTCTGAAGTGGTCCTTTCATCGCGGCCTCTTTGGATGCGTTTCTCTTAGCAGCCAGCTCCTTGAAGTACTGCAGTCTATTGGCAGGGTCATTCATGTTCAACGGCTGGGGGGGCTCTATCGATGCTGGGGCAACCATGGGGGGCATAGCCTCCTCTTTCAACACAACCTCTTTCTCTTCGTCTTTCTTCTTCTTCTCTCTCTCGTTCTCCTCTGCCTTCTTCCGCCACTCGAATGGTTCCCGGGAAAATCTCTTCTCCAGGATCTGTTGGACGATGGAGGTGGTGCGTAGCATGTTGGATTCTTCATCCTCCTCATTGGCCACCTGCAGCAAATCAAATCAAGCTTTATTTTTCATGGCACATACATTTTATGCAAGGTAGCGATACAATGTGCAAGAAAAATAAAAAAAACATACAATACAAATGAAATAAAAACAATCAAGAGATGATTTGAAAGGTAATAAAGACCTTCATGCCCAGGCCTCCCAGGTGGGTCTCCGTCTTGGAGGAGGAGAAGATGAGGGAGGAGCGCAGCCGGGAGCTTCTCTGGAGCATCGGGTTGATCCGTGTCCGGAACGACTCGTGTTTGGAGAGCACAACCTCTCCCGAAGCCTCCCTCGACGATGTCATTTCCACATCCACCCCAACCTCCCTCCCCCCCACCTCCCTCTCTCGGTCTTTCTCTCTCGCTCTCTCCCGTTCTATGTTCCTGCTATCGGCCCCGTCCTTTCTCGTGCTCTCGGGCACGAAGGGCTTGCCGTACCGTGGCGGTCGGATATCCGGTCTAGGCTTGGAGGGGACATTCGGAGGCTCTCTCGCTTCAAAGCGGGATACAGACCCCTCACTGGCGTATGGGTTCCCCTCAGCCTCTGGGTCTTGGAAAGCATCAGGGCCCAGAGGTTGTGGCAGCCCCTCCTCTCCTGTGTCTTCGTAGGTGCTGAGGTAAGAGTTGATCCTCCAGCTGCGGAGGCCCTGTCTGGCTTTGGGGTCCTGGTCTGCCACTGCTGGGACTGGGAACAGCTGCTTCTCTGGGGGGTTGGGATGGGTGGGGGAGGACTGGCAGACGTAGGGCTGGCCCACCGTCGGCCTCTTGTGGTCGCTGCCACCTCCGTACCTGGAGAGGTGAGAGGGGGTTACTTTAGTTTAGCCACATTTCTTCTGATATGGTTGAGACAACATTTTGACCTAAACTCTGTGTGTGTCATTAAACACTTCATCAATAACTGTAGTGGTTATTTAACTGCATTCAACAGTGAAGAAACATGAGTTATCATTCTTCAGTCCAGTGGACCCTCCATACCACATACCTCCCGCCTGCCGGTGGTGGTCCCGGGTTGTGTTTCAGGTCCTGAGAGGAGAGGTAGTCTCTGCCGTAGTCCTCTGGACCAGGAGGTTCCTCATGAGGGTAGCCTGAGTCAGAGTACTGGTCCAGCGCTGGTCTGTTCCTCAGCCTGTTGTAGTGTCCATGGCCTGACCCATGTCCTCCCAGCCCTGAGCCTAGCCCTGAGCCCAGCCCTGAGCCCAGCCCTGAGCCCAGCCCCGGCATTAACCCAGGTCCCTCACCACCCTGGTAGTAGTGGCTGGACTGGCTCTGCTCCCTGGAATACAGAAATAGTCATAAATCATCATCATCATTACCCAACATGCTTTACATATCAGATTATTTTATTAAAGATTATATCATGATTTACATGTGACAGATTATAAATAGGGCCAGAGTTTTGCCTGATTTGATCACAATATTTATTCAAACTGACAAAGACAACATAAACAAACTAACTAACTATCAAACTAACTAATGAACTAACTATCAAACTAACAAACTAACTAATGAACTAACTATCAAACTAACAAACTAACTAATGAACTAACTATCAAACTAACAAACTAACTAAGGAACTAACTATCAAACTAACTAATGAACTAACTAAGGAACTAACTATCAAACTAACTAATGAACTAACTATCAAACTAACAAACTAACTAAGGAACTAACTATCAAACTAACAAACTAACTAAGGAACTAACTATCAAACTAACTAATGAACTAACTATCAAACTAACAAACTAACTAAGGAACTAACTATCAAACTAACAAACTAACTAAGGAACTAACTATCAAACTAACTAATGAACTAACTATCAAACTAACTAATGAACTAACTATCAAACTAACTAAGGAACTAACTATCAAACTAACTAATGAACTAACTATCAAACTAACAAACTAACTAATGAACTAACTATCAAACTAACAAACTAACTAATGAACTAACTATCAAACTAACAAACTAACTAATGAACTAACTATCAAACTAACAAACTAACTAATGAACTAACTATCAAACTAACAAACTAACTAAGGAACTAACTATCAAACTAACTAATGAACTAACTATCAAACTAACAAACTAACTAAGGAACTAACTATCAAACTAACAAACTAACTAAGGAACTAACTATCAAACTAACTAATGAACTAACTATCAAACTAACAAACTAACTAAGGAACTAACTATCAAACTAACAAACTAACTAAGGAACTAACTATCAAACTAACTAATGAACTAACTATCAAACTAACAAACTAACTAAGGAACTAACTATCAAACTAACTAATGAACTAACTATCAAACTAACAAACTAACTAAGGAACTAACTATCAAACTAACTAATGAACTAACTATCAAATTAACAAACTAACTAATGAACTAACTATCAAACTAACAAACTAACTAATGAACTAACTATCAAACTAACAAACTAACTAAGGAACTAACTATCAAACTAACTAATGAACTAACTATCAAACTAACAAACTAACTAATGAACTAACTATCAAACTAACAAACTAACTAAGGAACTAACTATCAAACTAACAAACTAACTAAGGAACTAACTATCAAACTAACAAACTAACAAACTAACTAAGGAACTAACTAACAAACTAACTAATGAACTAACTATCAAACTATCAAACTAACTAATGAATTAACTATCAAACTAACAAACTAACTAAGGAACTAACTATCAAACTAACAAACTAACTAAGGAACTAACTATCAAACTAACTAATGAACTAACTATCAAACTAACAAACTAACTAAGGAACTAACTATCAAACTAACTATCAAACTAACAAACTAACTAATGAACTAACTATCAAACTAACAAACTAACTAAGGAACTAACTATCAAACTAACTAATGAACTAACTATCAAACTAACAAACTAACTAAGGAACTAACTATCAAACTAACTAATGAACTAACTATCAAACTAACAAACTAACTAAGGAACTAACTATCAAACTAACTAATGAACTAACTATCAAATTAACAAACTAACTAATGAACTAACTATCAAACTAACAAACTAACTAATGAACTAACTATCAAACTAACAAACTAACTAAGGAACTAACTATCAAACTAACTAATGAACTAACTATCAAACTAACAAACTAACTAAGGAACTAACTATCAAACTAACAAACTAACTAAGGAACTAACTATCAAACTAACTAACTAAGGAACTAACTATCAAACTAACAAACTAACTAAGGAACTAACTATCAAACTAACAAACTAACTAAGGAACTAACTATCAAACTAACAAACTAACTAAGGAACTAACTATCAAACTAACAAACTAACTAAGGAACTAACTATCAAACTAACTAATGAACTAACTATCAAACTAACAAACTAACTAAGGAACTAACTATCAAACTAACTAATGAACTAACTATCAAACTAACAAACTAACTAATGAACTAACTATCAAACTAACTAATGAACTAACTATCAAACTAACAAACTAACTAATGAACTAACTATCAAACTAACAAACTAACTAATGAACTAACTATCAAACTAACAAACTAACTAATGAACTAACTATCAAACTAACAAACTAACTAAGGAACTAACTATCAAACTAACTAATGAACTAACTATCAAACTAACAAACTAACTAAGGAACTAACTATCAAACTAACAAACTAACTAAGGAACTAACTATCAAACTAACTAATGAACTAACTATCAAACTAACAAACTAACTAAGGAACTAACTATCAAACTAACAAACTAACTAAGGAACTAACTATCAAACTAACTAATGAACTAACTATCAAACTAACTAATGAACTAACTATCAAACTAACAAACTAACTAAGGAACTAACTATCAAACTAACTAATGAACTAACTATCAAACTAACAAACTAACTAATGAACTAACTATCAAACTAACAAACTAACTAATGAACTAACTATCAAGCTAACAAACTAACTAATGAACTAACTATCAAACTAACAAACTAACTAATGAACTAACTATCAAACTAACAAACTAACTAAGGAACTAACTATCAAACTAACTAATGAACTAACTATCAAACTAACAAACTAACTAAGGAACTAACTATCAAACTAACAAACTAACTAAGGAACTAACTATCAAACTAACTAATGAACTAACTATCAAACTAACAAACTAACTAAGGAACTAACTATCAAACTAACAAACTAACTAAGGAACTAACTATCAAACTAACTAATGAACTAACTATCAAACTAACAAACTAACTAAGGAACTAACTATCAAACTAACTAATGAACTAACTATCAAACTAACAAACTAACTAAGGAACTAACTATCAAACTAACTAATGAACTAACTATCAAATTAACAAACTAACTAATGAACTAACTATCAAACTAACAAACTAACTAATGAACTAACTATCAAACTAACAAACTAACTAAGGAACTAACTATCAAACTAACTAATGAACTAACTATCAAACTAACAAACTAACTAATGAACTAACTATCAAACTAACAAACTAACTAAGGAACTAACTATCAAACTAACAAACTAACTAAGGAACTAACTATCAAACTAACAAACTAACAAACTAACTAAGGAACTAACTAACAAACTAACTAATGAACTAACTATCAAACTATCAAACTAACTAATGAATTAACTATCAAACTAACAAACTAACTAAGGAACTAACTATCAAACTAACAAACTAACTAAGGAACTAACTATCAAACTAACTAATGAAATAACTATCAAACTAACAAACTAACTAAGGAACTAACTATCAAACTAACTATCAAACTAACAAACTAACTAATGAACTAACTATCAAACTAACAAACTAACTAAGGAACTAACTATCAAACTAACTAATGAACTAACTATCAAACTAACAAACTAACTAAGGAACTAACTATCAAACTAACTAATGAACTAACTATCAAACTAACAAACTAACTAAGGAACTAACTATCAAACTAACTAATGAACTAACTATCAAATTAACAAACTAACTAATGAACTAACTATCAAACTAACAAACTAACTAATGAACTAACTATCAAACTAACAAACTAACTAAGGAACTAACTATCAAACTAACTAATGAACTAACTATCAAACTAACAAACTAACTAAGGAACTAACTATCAAACTAACAAACTAACTAAGGAACTAACTATCAAACTAACAAACTAACTAAGGAACTAACTATCAAACTAACAAACTAACTAAGGAACTAACTATCAAACTAACAAACTAACTAAGGAACTAACTATCAAACTAACAAACTAACTAAGGAACTAACTATCAAACTAACAAACTAACTAAGGAACTAACTATCAAACTAACTAATGAACTAACTATCAAACTAACAAACTAACTAAGGAACTAACTATCAAACTAACTAATGAACTAACTATCAAACTAACAAACTAACTAATGAACTAACTATCAAACTAACAAACTAACTAAGGAACTAACTATCAAACTAACTAATGAACTAACTATCAAACTAACAAACTAACTAAGGAACTAACTATCAAACTAACTAATGAACTAACTATCAAACTAACAAACTAACTAAGGAACTAACTATCAAACTAACTAATGAACTAACTATCAAATTAACAAACTAACTAATGAACTAACTATCAAACTAACAAACAAACTAATGAACTAACTATCAAACTAACAAACTAACTAAGGAACTAACTATCAAACTAACAAACTAACTAATGAACTAACTATCAAACTAACAAACTAACTAAGGAACTAACTATCAAACTAACTAATGAACTAACTATCAAACTAACAAACTAACTAATGAACTAACTATCAAACTAACAAACTAACTAAGGAACTAACTATCAAACTAACTAATGAACTAACTATCAAACTAACAAACTAACTAATGAACTAACTATCAAACTAACAAACTAACTAAGGAACTAACTATCAAACTAACTAATGAACTAACTATCAAACTAACAAACTAACTAATGAACTAACTATCAAACTAACTAATGAACTAACTATCAAACTAACAAACTAACTAAGGAACTAACTATCAAACTAACTAATGAACTAACTATCAAACTAACAAACTAACTAATGAACTAACTATCAAACTAACAAACTAACTAAGGAACTAACTAACTATCAAACTAACTAATGAACTAACTATCAAACTATCAAACTAACTAATGAACTAACTATCAAACTATCAAACTAACTAATGAACTAACTATCAAACTAACAAACTAACTAATGAACTAACTATCAAACTAACAAACTAACTAAGGAACTAACTATCAAACTAACTAATGAACTAACTATCAAACTAACAAACTAACTAATGAACTAACTATCAAACTAACAAACTAACTATCAAACTAACTAATGAACTAACTATCAAACTAACAAACTAACTAATGAACTAACTATCAAACTAACAAACTAACTAAGGAACTAACTATCAAACTAACAAACTAACTAATGAACTAACTATCAAACTAACAAACTAACTAAGGAACTAACTATCAAACTAACTAATGAACTAACTATCAAACTAACAAACTAACTAATGAACTAACTATCAAACTAACAAACTAACTAAGGAACTAACTATCAAACTAACAAACTAACTAATGAACTAACTATCAAACTAACAAACTAACTAAGGAACTAACTATCAAACTAACTAATGAACTAACTATCAAACTAACAAACTAACTAATGAACTAACTATCAAACTAACAAACTAACTAATGAACTAACTATCAAACTAACAAACTAACTAAGGAACTAACTATCAAACTAACAAACTAACTAAGGAACTAACTATCAAACTAACAAACTAACTAAGGAACTAACTATCAAACTAACAAACTAACTAATGAACTAACTATCAAACTAACAAACTAACTAATGAACTAACAAACTAACTAATGAACTAACTATCAAACTAACAAACTAACTAATGAACTAACTATCAAACTAACAAACTAACTAATTAACTAACTATCAAACTAACAAACTAACTAATGAACTAACAAACTAACTAATGAACTAACTATCAAACTAACAAACTAACTAATGAACTAACTATCAAACTAACAAACTAACTAATGAACTAACTATCAAACTAACAAACTAACTAATGAACTAACTATCAAACTAAAAAACTAACTAATGAACTAACTATTAAACTAAAAAACTAACTAATGAACTAACTAAGGAACTAACTAAGGAACTAACTAAGGAACTAACTATCAAACTAACAAACTAACTAATGAACTAACTAAGGAACTAACTATCAAACTAACTAACAAACTAACTAAGGAACTAACTATCAAACTAACTAAGGAACTAACAAACTAACTATCAAACTAACTAAGGAACTAACTATCAAACTAACAAACAAACTAATGAACTAACTATCAAACTAACAAACCAACTAAGGATCTAACTATCAAACTAACTAACTAAGGAACTAACTAGTACCTGTGGTAGTGCTGCTCTGTCTCTTCCTGGTTGTTGATGACTCTGTGCTTCATGTATTGTCTGGACGAGGAGTAGCTCTCCTGGGTTCCCTCTGCGTTGCTTTGGCCCTTATAGTCACTGGCACTTATCTCCATCTGCCTGGGACCACCGGGAACACATACAAACACTTTGATATGGGAACAGTACAAACATACACTTTAATATACTAAGTTACAGTCGCTAGTGAAAGTCTACACACCCCTGGCACAGTTTTCATATTTTACCTCTTTAAAATAACATTTTAAATTAAGATGAAATTAAATCTTCCCAAGTATGAACTCTGGGTGTGAAGACATAAGCAATCAAGAAATCTTAGCTTTTTAATATTAAATTAGAAACATTTTCTATCATTTTCATTCACTTTGAAAATGTAGAGTAGGTTGTGTACTGCTGCAGAAAAATATAACATTGAATACATTTTTAGATTTAATTTTTAAGGCATCAAAATGTGAAGATGGTGCAAGTAGACTTTTATAATTAACTTTGACATCCTATTCAATTCACAGTGAAATATAGGGAATTGCAGACGTAACCTTCATGTGATAGAGAGTTCTACATTAAATCTAGTTCTACATTAAATCTAGTTCTACATTAAATTTAGTTCTACATTAAATCTAGTTCTACATTAAATCGAGTTCTACATTCAATCGAGTTCTACATTAAATCTAGTTCTACATTAAATCGAGTTCTACATTCAATCGAGTTCTACATTAAATCTAGTTCTACATTAAATCTAGTTCTACATTAAATCGAGTTCTACATTAAATCGAGTTCTACATTAAATCTAGTTCTACATTAAATGTCACGACTCCCGCCGAGGGTGGCTACCCTGCCTGTTTGGGCGGCGCTCGGCGGTCGTCGTCACCGGCCTACTAGCCGCCACCGATCCTCTTATTGGTTGCACCTGTTTCTTTAGTGTTTCTTGATTTCTGGTCTATGTCAGCCTGTTAGACCCGCTTGGGTTTGTGCGGGATTATTTTGTGTTAACTGTCGGTGTTGGATGTATTTTCTCTCCGGATCGTTTTGCCTTGTGTGTTTGGGCGGGTCAGTGTTTCTGCACCCTGTGCTTGGGCGGTCAGTGTTTCTGCGCCCTGTGCTTGGGCGGGTCAGTGTTTCTGCACCCTGTGCTTGGGCGGTCAGTGTTTCTGCACCCTGTGCTTGGGCGGTCAGTGTTTCTGCGCCCTGTGCTTGGGCGGGTCAGTGTTTCTGCGCCCTGTGCTTGGGCGGGTCAGTGTTTCTGCGCCCTGTGCTTGGGCGGGTCAGTGTTTCTGCGCCCTGTGCTTGGGCGGGTCAGTGTTTCTGTGCCCTGTGCTTGGGCGGGTCAGTGTTTCTGCGCCCTGTGCTTGGCGGGTCAGTGTTTCTGTGCCCTGTGCTTGGCGGGTCAGTGTTTCTGTGCCCTGTGCTTGGCGTGACCGTTTTCTGTGCCGGAGAAAATAAATAGTCTATTATTGAACCCTCTGCTCTCTGCGACCTGACTCCTACCTTCCACACCTAGTAACCCGTGACAATAAATCTGTGTTTTAAATAATACATCTACGTGCACCATCCCACCTGGAGACCATGGAGCGGCCCTGCTCCAGGAAGGACTGCTGCATCCTGAACTGCTGAGACGCTGCAAACGTCCCAAGATTCAGTCCTCCTCCGGATTCTATGGCATGTCGGAACAGGTCATCCCTACGGAATGCAGAACGCTCAGTTTCTCCTCCTCCTCCTCCAAAGGGGTAGCCCGTAAGTTCCGGTGTGTGTCGTTGAAAACCCCGAGGGTGTCGAAGGGGCCCCTTCATGCCGAACTGGTTGCCGTAGTAACTGCTGCTGCTGCTGTCAGAGGAGACGGGCACTAGGGCGTGGTCTACGGTGAGAGGCTGTGATTGGGCGAACAGGATGCGGAACTCCTCGTCAAAGGTGGTGACTAGTTCTCCCAGGAAGAGATGAGCGATGCAGCGATGCAGCTTCTCATAGGACCACATGAAACTAGAGGAAACAGGAAATGACACGTTAGCTTCTACACTAAAGAGGTATCTGATATGGGTTCTATATTTCTATGCTCACCTGTAGTTTCCGCTGAGCACGGCCCTGCAGTCAGCCAATAGGAAGCGGTCTTTCACCTGTCCTTTAAATGACTTCCCTGTCCGACAGAAATATGTCATCCCCGCCACAGTCCGCACACGCATCATCTGTAAAACACACACACACACACACACACACACACACACACACACACACACACACACACACACACACACACACACACACACACACACACACACACACACACACACACACACACACACACACACACACACACGAGCACACATACACACACACACACATACACACGAGCACGCATACACACACACACACACGAGCACACACACACACACCCACAAAAGTTATTCAGAGTCACAAAGGTTTAATGTCTTTAATAAATGGTGTTATTCTGTAGTGGGTTCTAAGCGTAATCCAACCAGTTTAGCCGCTCTGTTGACATTTATGTAACCAGGCGCAGGTCTTGTCCGACTCAGTCAGACGTCATGTCGTAGCACAGTAACATTACCGCTATGAGGCAGTGGCCTGTTGCCAGTCAACACAAAAACACTGATATTCTGTCTTTAAGACTGTCGGCAGAGTTTGTCAAACCATTTTAACCACTGCCATTCCTGCACACCCAGAATGTCTTCAGGAACATGGGATTCTATGGGGAAACGTGAGTCACCCTGCCTGAAATAGTTCAACCAGGGGAAACATTGAGACTCACATGGACAAGGTCTAGGTTGATCTTGCAGTTAGTCACCATGGAGACGAAGTGATGGGCGTTCTGTTCGTCCAATAGGATGTAGACGGGGACGTGACGCGCCGTGGCATCCAGCAAATCAGCAAACAGATCCACATCTGTAAACATGTCCATCACCACGGCAATCACCTAGCAAAGCCCAATCAGAGACATGGAAATA
>NC_060181.1:11730211-11750211 GCF_021184085.1 Oncorhynchus gorbuscha | reverse complement strand
TGTGTGTGTGTGTGTGTGTGTGTGTGTGTGTGTGTGTGTGTGTGTGTGTGTGTGTGTGTGTGTGTGTGTGTGTGTGTGTGTGTGTGTGTGTGTGTGTGTGTGTGTGTGTGTGTACAGCTCATCTCTTACATGTTGTGCGTTCTTGATGAGCCTCCTGGCCTGCTCCTTGATGCTGGGCATGTCGGGGTCGCTGGGGTTGACAAGGGTCGTGACCTCTGTGGGGCCGATGAAGCTGTGTGCCTGGAGGGGCCAGCCCAGGTCCAACCCCGGGGCCGCCGTGTCAGAGTGCAATGGCCAGTAGGTGTCAGACGAGCCGTCTGCGTCTGCCTGGGGAAAACATGAGCGGGCTGTTAGTGAACTATATTTACACAATGACAACAGGAAAATATGGATATATTATGTAAAGCTAGATTAAGTAACACATATTACAGCATTCTGCACATGGAAACTGTACACTGTAACCCTACCTTGACACTTAAAAGTATTGAGTTGATAGCATCATATATGTCTATGTGTATATATATACGATATTATACAATGCCTCCACCTCTATTTTAGTGACATAAATTAATGAATAATTCATTGTCAGACTCCGTCAGGAATGAGGTGAGACTCCATTATACTAGGACATCTTCACGTAGCTCAGGCTTTCAGAAGACCTTCTCTTCTCATTTCAATAACAGTATTAGTCTTTAAGAAGATCTTCTCATTTCAATAACAGTATTAGTCTTTAAGAAGACCTTCTCTTCTCATTTCAATAACAGTATTAGTCTTTAAGAAGACCTTCTCTTCTCATTTCAATAAGCGTATTAGTCTTTAAGAAGACCTTCTCTTCTCATTTCAATAACAGTATTAGTCTTTAAGAAGACCTTCTCTTCTCATTTCAATAACAGTATTAGTCTTTAAGAAGACCTTCTCTTCTCATTTCAATAACAGTATTAGTCTTTAAGAAGACCTTCTCTTCTCATTTCAATAAGCGTATTAGTCTTTAAGAAGACCTTCTCTTCTCATTTCAATAACAGTATTAGTCTTTAAGAAGACCTTCTCTTCTCATTTCAATAACAGTATTAGTCTTTAAGAAGACCTTCTCTTCTCATTTCAATAACAGTATTAGTCTTTAAGAAGACCTTCTCTTCTCATTTCAATAACAGTATTAGTCTTTAAGAAGACCTTCTCTTCTCATTTCAATAACAGTATTAGTCTTTAAGAAGACCTTCTCTTCTCATTTCAATAACAGTATTAGTCTTTAAGAAGACCTTCTCTTCTCATTTCAATAACAGTATTAGTCTTTAAGAAGACCTTCTCTTCTCATTTCAATAAGCGTATTAGTCTTTAAGAAGACCTTCTCTTCTCATTTCAATAACAGTATTAGTCTTTAAGAAGACCTTCTCTTCTCATTTCAATAACAGTATTAGTCTTTAAGAAGACCTTCTCTTCTCATTTCAATAAGCGTATTAGTCTTTAAGAAGACCTTCTCTTCTCATTTCAATAACAGTATTAGTCTTTAAGAAGACCTTCTCTTCTCATTTCAATAACAGTATTAGTCTTTAAGAAGACCTTCTCTTCTCATTTCAATAACAGTATTAGTCTTTAAGAAGACCTTCTCTTCTCATTTCAATAACAGTATTAGTCTTTAAGAAGACCTTCTCTTCTCATTTCAATAACAGTATTAGTCTTTAAGAAGACCTTCTCTTCTCATTTCAATAACAGTATTAGTCTTTAAGAAGACCTTCTCTTCTCATTTCAATAACAGTATTAGTCTTTAAGAAGACCTTCTCTTCTCATTTCAATAACAGTATTAGTCTTTAAGAAGACCTTCTCTTCTCATTTCAATAACAGTATTAGTCTTTAAGAAGACCTTCTCTTCTCATTTCAATAAGCGTATTAGTCTTTAAGAAGATCTTCTCTTCTCATTTCAATAACAGTATTAGTCTTTAAGAAGATCTTCTCATTTCAATAACAGTATTAGTCTTTCAAAAGACCTTCTCATTTCAATGAGAGTATTAATCTTTCAGAAGACCTTCTCATTTCAATGAGAGTATTAATCTTTCAGAAGACCTTCTCATTTCAATGAGAGTATTAATCTTTCAGAAGACCTTCTCATTTCAATGAGAGTATTAATCTTTCAAAAGACCTTCTCATTTCAATGAGAGTATTAATCTTTCAGAAGACCTTCTCATTTCAATGAGAGTATTAATCTTTCAGAAGACCTTCTCATTTCAATGAGAGTATTAATCTTTCAGAAGACCTTCTCATTTCAATGAGAGTATTAATCTTTCAGAAGACCTTCTCATTTCAATGAGAGTATTAATCTTTCAGAAGACCTTCTCATTTCAATGAGAGTATTAATCTTTCAGAAGACCTTCTCATTTCAATGAGAGTATTAATCTTTCAGAAGACCTTCTCATTTCAATGAGAGTATTAATCTTTCAGAAGACCTTCTCATTTCAATGAGAGTATTAATCTTTCAGAAGACCTTCTCATTTCAATGAGAGTATTAATCTTTCAGAAGACCTTCTCATTTCAATGAGAGTATTAATCTTTCAGAAGACCTTCTCATTTCAATGAGAGTATTAATCTTTCAGAAGACCTTCTCATTTCAATGAGAGTATTAATCTTTCAGAAGACCTTCTCATTTCAATGGGAGTATTAATCTTTCAGAAGACCTTCTCATTTCAATGAGAGTATTAATCTTTCAGAAGACCTTCTCATTTCAATGAGAGTATTAATCTTTCAGAAGACCTTCTCATTTCAATGAGAGTATTAATCTTTCAGAAGACCTTCTCATTTCAATGGGAGTATTAATCTTTCAGAAGACCTTCTCATTTCAATGAGAGTATTAATCTTTCAGAAGACCTTCTCATTTCAATGAGAGTATTAATCTTTCAGAAGACCTTCTCATTTCAATGAGAGTATTAATCTTTCAGAAGACCTTCTCATTTCAATGAGAGTATTAATCTTTCAGAAGACCTTCTCATTTCAATGAGAGTATTAATCTTTCAGAAGACCTTCTCATTTCAATGAGAGTATTAATCTTTCAGAAGACCTTCTCATTTCAATGAGAGTATTAATCTTTCAGAAGACCTTCTCATTTCAATGAGAGTATTAATCTTTCAGAAGACCTTCTCATTTCAATGAGAGTATTAATCTTTCAGAAGACCTTCTCATTTCAATGAGAGTATTAATCTTTCAGAAGACCTTCTCATTTCAATGAGAGTATTAATCTTTCAGAAGACCTTCTCATTTCAATGAGAGTATTAATCTTTCAGAAGACCTTCTCATTTCAATGAGAGTATTAATCTTTCAGAAGACCTTCTCATTTCAATGAGAGTATTAATCTTTCAGAAGACCTTCTCATTTCAATGAGAGTATTAATCTTTCAGAAGACCTTCTCATTTCAATGAGAGTATTAATCTTTCAAAAGACCTTCTCATTTCAATGAGAGTATTAATCTTTCAGAAGACCTTCTCTCATTTCAATGAGAGTATTAATCTTTCAGAAGACCTTCTCATTTCAATGAGAGTATTAATCTTTCAGAAGACCTTCTCATTTCAATGAGAGTATTAATCTTTCAGAAGACCTTCTCATTTCAATGAGAGTATTAATCTTTCAGAAGACCTTCTCATTTCAATGAGAGTATTAATCTTTCAGAAGACCTTCTCATTTCAATGAGAGTATTAATCTTTCAGAAGACCTTCTCATTTCAATGAGAGTATTAATCTTTCAAAAGACCTTCTCATTTCAATGAGAGTATTAATCTTTCAGAAGACCTTCTCATTTCAATGAGAGTATTAATATTTCAGAAGACCTTCTCATTTCAATGAGAGTATTAATCTTTCAGAAGACCTTCTCATTTCAATGAGAGTATTAATCTTTCAGAAGACCTTCTCATTTCAATGAGAGTATTAATCTTTCAGAAGACCTTCTCATTTCAATGAGAGTATTAATCTTTCAGAAGACCTTCTCATTTCAATGAGAGTATTAATCTTTCAGAAGACCTTCTCATTTCAATGAGAGTATTAATCTTTCAAAAGACCTTCTCATTTCAATGAGAGTATTAATCTTTCAGAAGACCTTCTCATTTCAATGAGAGTATTAATCTTTCAGAAGACCTTCTCATTTCAATGAGAGTATTAATCTTTCAGAAGACCTTCTCATTTCAATGAGAGTATTAATCTTTCAGAAGACCTTCTCATTTCAATGAGAGTATTAATCTTTCAGAAGACCTTCTCATTTCAATGAGAGTATTAATCTTTCAGAAGACCTTCTCATTTCAATGAGAGTATTAATCTTTCAGAAGACCTTCTCATTTCAATGAGAGTATTAATCTTTCAGAAGACCTTCTCATTTCAATGAGAGTATTAATCTTTCAGAAGACCTTCTCATTTCAATGAGAGTATTAATCTTTCAGAAGACCTTCTCATTTCAATGAGAGTATTAATCATAATAAGCAGTACCTCATGATAAGACAGCTCTGGTACGTTGGAGGCCTGGCTGGGTGTCTGGACGGTGGTCTTGATGTGTTCCATCTCCGGTTGACAAAGGAAGTCCACCACGTCTGCTGTCTGAAGGAACTCATAGTAACCCTGGAGAGAACACACACTGAGTTATTACACACACACTGGGTTATTACACACACACTGGGTTATTACACACACACACACACACACACACACACACACACACACACACACACACACACACACACACACACACACACACACACACACACACACACACACACACACACACACACACACACACACACACACACACACACACTGAGTTATTACACACACACTGAGTTATTACACACACACTGGGTTATTACACACACACACACACACACACACACTGAGTTATTACACACACACTGAGTTATTACACACACACTGAGTTATTACACACACACACACACACACACACACACACACACACACTGAGTTATTACACACACACTGAGTTATTACACACACACTGAGTTATTACACACACACACACACACACACACACACACACACACACACACACTGAGTTATTACACACACACTGAGTTATTACACACACACTGGGTTATTACACGCACCGAGTTATTACACACACTGAGTTATTACACACACACTGGGTTATTACACACACACTGAGTTATTACACACACACCGGGTTATTACACACACTGGGTTATTACACACACACACTGGGTTATTACACACACACTGAATTATTACACACACTGGGTTATTACACACACTGGGTTATTACACACACACTGGGTTATTACACACACTGAGTTATTACACACACACTGGGTTATTACACACACGGAGTTATTACACACACACTGGGTTATTACACACACTGGATTATTACACACACTGAGTTATTACACACACTGGGTTATTACACACATTGAGTTATTACACACACACTGGGTTATTACACACACTGAGTTATTACACACACTGGGTTATTACACACACTGAGTTATTACACACACTGGGTTATTACACACACTGAGTTATTACACACACAGAGTTATTACACACACACTGGGTTATTACACACACTGAGTTATTACACACACACTGGGTTATTACACACACAGGGTTATTACACACACTGGGTTATTACACACGCACTGAGTTATTATTACACACACAGAGTTATTACACACACACTGGGTTATTACACACACACTGGGTTATTACACACACTGGGTTATTACACACACACTGGGTTATTACACACACACTGGGTTATTACACACACTGGGTTATTACACACACACTGAGTTATTATTACACACACAGAGTTATTACACACACACTGGGTTATTACACACACTGAGTTATTACACACACACTGGGTTATTACACACACTGGGATATTACACACACTGGGATATTACACACACACACTGGGTTATTACACACACCAGGTTATTACACACACACTGGGTTATTACACACACTGGGATATTACACACACTGGGATATTACACACACACTGGGTTATTACACACACTGGGTTATTACACACACCAGGTTATTACACACACACTGGGTTATTACACACACTGAGTTATTACACACACACTGGGTTATTACACACACTGAGTTATTATTACACACACTGAGTTATTACACACACACTGAGTTATTACACACACACACTGAGTTATTACACACACTGGGTTATTTCACACACACTGAGTTATTACACACACACTGAGTTATTACAAACACACACACACTGAGTTATTACACACACTGAGTTATTATCACACACACTGAGTTATTATCACACACACACTGAGTTATTACACACATACACTGAGTTATTACACACACACTGAGTTATTACACACAAACACACACACCGAGTTATTACACACACTGAGTTATTACACACACACACACACTGAGTTATAACACACACACACTGGGTTATTACACACACACACTGAGTTATTACACACACACACATACACACACACACACATTGAGCTATCAGACACTCAATTTGTGTTATCACACACACACACACACACACACACACACACACACACACACACACACACACACACACACACACACACACACACACACACACACACACACACACACACACACACACACACACACACACACACACACACACACACTGGGTTATTACACACACACACACACACACACACTGAGTTATTACACACACACTGAGTTATTACACACACACTGAGTTATTACACACACACTGGGTTATTACACGCACCGAGTTATTACACACACTGAGTTATTACACACACACTGGGTTATTACACACACACTGAGTTATTACACACACACCGGGTTATTACACACACTGGGTTATTACACACACACACTGGGTTATTACACACACACTGAATTATTACACACACTGGGTTATTACACACACTGGGTTATTACACACACACTGGGTTATTACACACACTGAGTTATTACACACACACTGGGTTATTACACACACTGGGTTATTACACACACTGAGTTATTACACACACACTGGGTTATTACACACACTGGATTATTACACACACTGAGTTATTACACACACTGGGTTATTACACACATTGAGTTATTACACACACACTGAGTTATTACACACACACTGGGTTATTACACACACTGAGTTATTACACACACTGGGTTATTACACACACTGAGTTATTACACACACTGGGTTATTACACACACTGAGTTATTACACACACAGAGTTATTACACACACAATGGGTTATTACACACACTGAGTTATTACACACGCACTGGGTTATTACACACACACTGGGTTATTACACACACTGGGTTATTACACACGCACTGAGTTATTATTACACACACATAGTTATTACACACACACTGGGTTATTACACACTGGGTTATTACACACACTGGGTTATTACACACACTGAGTTATTACACACACACTGGGTTATTACACACACACTGGGTTATTACACACACTGGGTTATTACACACACACTGGGTTATTACACACACTGGGTTATTACACACACACTGGGTTATTACACACACTGGGTTATTACACACACACTGAGTTATTATTACACACACAGAGTTATTACACACACACTGGGTTATTACACACACTGAGTTATTACACACACACTGGGTTATTACACACACTGGGATATTACACACACTGGGATATTACACACACACACTGGGTTATTACACACACCAGGTTATTACACACACACTGGGTTATTACACACACTGGGATATTACACACACTGGGATATTACACACACACTGGGTTATTACACACACTGGGTTATTACACACACCAGGTTATTACACACACACTGGGTTATTACACACACTGAGTTATTACACACACACTGGGTTATTACACACACTGAGTTATTATTACACACACTGAGTTATTACACACACACTGAGTTATTACACACACACACTGAGTTATTACACACACTGGGTTATTTCACACACACTGAGTTATTACACACACACTGAGTTATTACACACACACACACACTGAGTTATTACACACACTGAGTTATTATCACATACACTGAGTTATTATCACACACACACTGAGTTATTACACACATACACTGAGTTATTACACACACACTGAGTTATTACACACAAACACACACACCGAGTTATTACACACACTGAGTTATTACACACACACACACACACACTGAGTTATAACACACACACACTGGGTTATTACACACACACACTGAGTTATTACACACACACACATACACACACACACACATTGAGCTATCAGACACTCAATTTGTGTTATCACACGCAGACACACACACACACACACACACACACACACACACACACACACACACACACACACACACACACACACACACACACACACACACACACACACACACACACACACACACACACACACACACACACACACACACACAGTCCCACACAAACACTCCTACTATACCTGTAGGTCTGTCTCCACCAGAGCATCAATGGCGAGACGGTATTCTTCTCTGTAGTGGGGGGGCAGGAAGTTAGGGTCCAGGGGGTTGTCCCCGAAGTCCGAACTCTGGGATCGGTGGGCCATGATGGGGTCGGGTAAAGGGGCTAATGTAAAGGGGTTAGAGGCTAGGGTACAGGGGTTAGGGTACAGGGGTTAGGGGCCAGGGTACAGGGGTTAGAGGCTAGGGTAAAGGGGTTAGAGGCTAGGGTACAGGGGTTAGGGTACAGGGGTTAGGGGCTAGGGTACAGGGGTTAGAGGCTAGGGTAAAGGGGTTAGAGGCTAGGGTACAGGAGTTAGGGTAAAGGGGCTAGGATAAAGAGGCTAGGGTAAAGAGGCTAGGGTAAAGGGGTTAGAGGCTAGGGTACAGGGGTTAGGGTACAGGGGTTAGGGGCTAGGGTACAGGGGTTAGAGGCTAGGGTGAAGGGGTTAGAGGCTAGGGTAAAGGGGTTAGGGGCTAGGGTACAGGAGTTAGGGTACAGGGGTTAGGGTATAGGGGCTAGGGTACAGGAGTTAGGGTATAGGGGCTAGGGTACAAGGGATAAGGTAAAGGGACAAACCTGTGGGAGAAATATAGATGCAATATTGTTACTTTATTTAGTAAGGTTCCTCTATTAATACAAGAATCTCCTCAGCAAAGTTGTTGGAACAGAGCAAACACACCCTGCTGCCTCGTGTATAGAAACACTCTATCAACAGTCACAACACATACAACGCATTCAGAAACTATTCAGACCCCCCAACTTTTTCCACATTTTGTTACAGTACAGCCTTATTCTAAAATTGATTAAAATAAAAAATTGTCCTCATCAATGTACACACAATAACCCATAATGACAAAACTGAAACAGGTTTATAGACAATTTTGCAAATGTATAAAAATAAAAATAAATGAAATACCTTATTTACATAAGTTTTCAGACCATTTGCTATGAGACTTGAAATTGAGCTCAGGTGCATCCTGTTTCCATTGACCATCCTTGAGATGTTTCTACAACTTAATTGGAGTCCACCTGTAGTAAATTCAATAGATTGGAATGATTTGGAAAGGCACACACCTGTCTATATAAGGTCCCACAGTTGACAGTGCGCGTCAGAACAAAAACCAAGCCATGATGTCGAAGGAATTGTCCGTAGAGCTCTGAGACACAATAGTGTTGAGGCACAGATCTGGAGAAGGGTACCAAAACATTTCTGCAGCATTGAAGGTCCCCAAGAACACAGTGGCCTCCATCATTCTGCAGCATTGAAGGTCCCCAAGAACACAGTGGCCTCCATCATTCTTAAATGGAAGAAGTTTGGAACCACCAAGATTCTTCCTAGATCTGGCTGCCCGGCCAAACTGAGCAATCAGGGGAGAAGGGCCTTGGTCAGGGAGGTGATCAAGAACCTGATGGTTACTCTGACAGAGCTCCAGAGTTCCTCTGTGGAGATGGGAGAACCTTCCAGAAGGACAACCATCTCTGCAGCACTCCACCAATCAGGCCTTTATGGTAGAGTGGCCAGACGGAAGCCACTCCTCAGTAAAAGGCACATGACAGCTCGCTTGGAGTTTTCAGAAAACCTGACAGAGCTTGAGAGGATCTGCAGAGAATAATGGGAGAAACTCCCTAAATACAGGTGTGGCAAAATTATAGTGTCATAACCAAGAAGACTGGAGGCTGTAATCACTGCCAAAGGTGCTTCAACAAAGTACTGAGTAAAGGGTCTGAATACTGACGTAAATGTGAGATTTACGATTTTTTGTTTTTATAAATTTGCTAAAATGTATAAAAACCTGTTTTTGCTTTGTCATTATGGGGTATTGTGTGTAGATTGATGAGGGGGGAAAACAATTTAATCAATTTTTGAATAAGGCTGTATTGTAACAAAATGTGGAAAAGGTTAAGGGGTCTGAATACTTGTATACTGTCCTGAGAGAGGGTGAGAGAGACAGAAGCAAGCTAGTCCAGGGGCTCTGTCCACAAACACAAACAGACCCCACACCCACAGAGCCCCAGGACAGCAACACAATTTAGACTCAACCAAATCATGAGAAAACAAAAAGATAATTACTTCACACATTGGAAAAATAATTACAAAAGACCTGAGCAAACTAGAATGCTATTTGGCCCTAAACAGAGAGTACACAGTGGCAGAATACCTGACACCTGTGACTGACCCAAACGTAAGGAAAGCTTTGACAATGTACAGACTCAGTGAGCATAGCCTTGCTATTGAGAAAGGCCGCCGAAGGCAGAGAAGACAGGCTATGTGCACACTGCCCACAAAATGAGGTGGAAACTGAGCTGCACTTCCTAACCTCCTGCCAAATGTATGACCATATTAGAGACACATATTTTCCTTAGATTACACAGACCCACAAAGAATTAGAAAACAAACCCAATTTTGATAAACTCCCATAACTATTGGGTGAAATCCCACAGTGTGACATCACAGCAGCACGATTTGTGACCTGTTGCCACAAGAAAAGGGCAACCAGTGAAGAACAAACACCATTGTAAAGACAACCCATATTTATGTTTATTTATTTTCCATTTTGTACTCTAACTATTTGCACATAATGAGAGAGAGCGAGAGAGAGAGAGAGAGAGAGAGAGAGAGAGAGAGAGAGAGAGAGAGAGAGAGAGAGAGAGAGAGAGAGAGAGAGAGAGAGAGAGATAGAGAGAGAGAGAGGTATAGATAGGATCATCCATAATAGTGCTGAGTAAACATGTTTTACAGTAGCGTCAGACTGCAAGGTACTATAAGTAATATAATTATAGGTAATATCATTCCAGGTAATATAATTATAGGTAATATCATTCCAGGTAATATAACTATAGGTAATATCATTCCAGGTAATATCATTATAGGTAATATGATTCCAGTCTGGATTCCTATCCTATAGCATCTACAGTTGAAGTTGAAAGTTTACATACACTTAAGTTGGAGTCATTAAAACCCGTTTTTTAACAACTCCACAAATGTCTTGTTAATAAACTTTTCATGTCAGTTAGGACTTCTACTTTGTGCATGACACAAGCCTTTTTTCCAACAATTGTTTACAGGCAGATTATTTCACTTATAATTCACTGTATCACAATTCCAGTGGGTCAGAAGTTCACATACACTAAGTTGACTGTGCCATTAAACAGCTAGGAAAATTCCAGAAAATTATGTCATGGCTTTAGAAGCTTCTAATAGGCTAATTGACATCATTTTGAGTCAATTGGAGGTGTACCTGTGGATGTATTTCAAGGCCTACCTTCAAACTCAGTGCCTCTGCTTGACACCATGGGAAAATCAAAATAAATCAACCAAGACCTCAGAAAAAAAATGGTAGACCTCCACAAGTCTGGTTCATCCTTGGGAGCAGTTTCCAAACACCTGAAGGTACCACGTTCATCTGTACAAACAATAGTACGCAAGTATAAACACCATGGGACCACGCAGCCGTCATACTGCTCAGGAAGGAGACGCGTTCTGTCTCCTAGAGATGAGGAGCGAAAAGTGCAAATCAATCCCAGAACAACAGCAAAGGACCTTGAGAAATGGGTACAAAAGTATCTATATTCACAGTAAAACGAGTCCTATATTGACATAACATGAAAGGCCGCTCAGCAAGGAAGAAGCCACTGCTTCAATACCGCCATAAAAAAGCCAGACTACAGTTTGCAACTACATATGGGGACAAAGATCTTACTTTTTGGATAAATGTCCTCTGGTCTGATGAAGCAAAAATAGAACTGTTTGGCCGTAATGACCATCGTTATGTTTGGAGGAAAAAGGGAGGGGCTTGCAAGCCAAAGAACATCATCCCAACCGTGAAGCACGGGGGTGGCAGCATCATGTTGTGGGGGTGCATTGCTGCAGGAGGGATTGGTGCCCTTCACAAAATAGATGGCATCATGAGGATGGAAAAGTATGTGGATATATGGAAGCAACATCTCAAGACATCAGTCAGGAAGTTAAAGCTTGGTCGCAAATGGGTATTCTAAATGGACAATGACTCCAAGCATACTTCCAAAGTTGTGGCAAAATGGCTCAAGGACAACAAAATCAAGGTATTGGAGTGGCCATCACAAAGCCCTGACCTCAATCCCATAGACAATTTGTGGGCATTACTGAGCAAGGAGGCCTACAAACCTGACTCAGTTACACCAGCTCTGTCAGGAGGAATGGGACAAAATTCACGTAACTTATTGTGGAAAGCTTGTGGAAGGCTCCCCGAAACATTTGACCCAAGTTAAATAATTTAAAGGCAATGCTACCAAATGCTAATTGAGTGTATGTAAACTTCTGACCCACTGGGAATGTGATGAAATAAATAAAAGCTGAAATAAATCATTCTCTCTACTATTATTCTGACATTTCACATTCTTAAAAAAAAGTGGTGAATATAACTGACCTAAAACAGGGAATTTTTACTAGGATTAAATGTCAGGAATTGTGAAAAACAGTTCATTATTTGGCTACGGTGTTATGTAAACTTCCGACTTCAACTGTATATTCACGAATAACAATTATACATCACGCTGTTGAGTCATGTGTAAAAACCTGTCTGAGACTAACACATGCTGTTCCATACACAGTGCTTGATGACGTGCAGTGCTTGATTTGGGCCGGAACTGTCCGGAGCGCCATCCCGGCACTTCTAATTTTGGGGGAATTGCGTACTGGCTCCTCTATTAAAACAAAGTAGCCTATCGCCGGCCCAGTTTGACACGCATAAACGGTTGATCAAAGCGGAATAAGGGCTGGATCTGCGTTGAATAGCAGTTGAGAGGGCATTCATTTCCTGATTCTGTTTTGTTCAACTTTATTTACCGCTAGTCTGTGAATCTGTGCGTGACCCTAAACTGTTCGAGATTGCGAAGATTGAAAATGCACCAGTTTTAATGAGTTCCAAATTGTCAAATTAGGGTTTGCAAAGTCATGGAAATTAGTTTTAATACGTTTTGGTAATATAATTCACGAAGGCACACTTTTAAATATTATAAATCCCTTAAAAATCTACATATCAGCCATACGTGTTATTGCGCGTCTGTGTGCTGCGTGTGTGACGTTCCCAGATGAGAGAGCAGCAACATTTCAGCAGCAGGTTTGAAATAATGACAGATAAAATGACTAACTTGATGGCCAATTCAAAACATAACTTGCATTAGTTATCTCGCTACTTAACTATAGCTAACTAAGCATTAATATCGTTGTCGCGTTTCCACCGGCACTGTAGAGCCTAAATAAATCTTCAGCGTTAGAAGGCTGGGTAGTGTCCCCTCTATTAAACTGTAGCCATGTAATTGCGACAACGTTAAAATATTCAAAGAATAGCCTAATTGGCTTGTGTGCATAGATTTCCCCTGAAACATGACTATTTGAGCCTTATATATAAACATATCTCGTTAGGTGCCTTGCTTTGCAGTAACCTACCTTATCCATTTGATCCCTGATTTATTGAATGGGGGAATAATTATATAAAGACAAAAGTATTTGGTTGCAATGTTGAAATATTTTATATCAAGGGCGGCCAAATATTCTCCAGGACAGCTACTGGGCGTGAAGGCCTCATTGTAGCCTAAACATCAGCTCCTCAACAGGACCTTGATAGGCAGACTTGTGTGTTTCAGTGCTGAATCAAAAGGCCAAGCCTGCACACCCAGAAGCTCTCTAGATGGAGGGTTGACAACATGTGACTAACAGTCACAGGGGGGGGGGGGGATCAGACACAGTAGCCTTCCAGTCTCAATAATGCTTTTTTTCTCCTTTCATATAGGCTATAATAATAGTCATGAATATGTGGTTAAAAGTCATGGAAAAGTAATGAGGAATATATATGAACTCTTAACAGTGAATAATCACTGGTCTCTATAGCATAGTGTCATTTGTACATTTCGGGGGTAGAGAGTCTAATGGACCGACTTGGAAAACTACATCTGCTGCACCTCTTTCACCCCAAGCCACTGTTTATTGGTACACATCTACCACCCGAAACACAAAGCTAAGAGTGCTCCTCTTGCTGGGACAATACCAGACTGTCTGTGATTACACCATGTTCCTTTCACTGCACATGGTGGCATTTACTGGGCATGCTCTGAACACATGATGAGGCCCGAGCACATGTAAGCTAGACAGGAAGTGTTTTTCCCTGTTTGCTCACATAACCATGGAAACCTGCGGTCTGTGACTGATTTAGCCCGAGTGACTGACTGAGTGTGCGTGTGTGTGTGTGTGTTTGAGAGAATGTGAGTGCAAGAGTGAATGGGTGCATTCATGAGAGAGTATGATTATGACTGGGTGAATGGGTGCATTCATGAGAGAATATGATTATGACTGGGTGAATGGGTGCATTCATGAGAGAATATGATTATGACTGGGTGAATGGGTGCATTCATGAGAGAGTATGATTATGACTGGGTGAATGGGTGCATTCATGAGAGAGTATGATTATGACTGGGTGAATGGGTGCATTCATGAGAGTATGATTATGACTGGGTGAATGGGTGCATTCATGAGAGAGTATGATTATGACTGGGTGAATGGGTGCATTCATGAGAGAATATCGGTAACCATAGTAACCAGGTAGGTTAGAGTCATAATCACTGGAACAAAACATGGCTGTAGTTTTAGTCAACAGCAGCACTGTGACTCATCTGCAGTCTACTAGCCAGGACTGCTACTCTAAAATCACAGGACATCTTTGTCATATCTGATTAAGTCTGCACTAACCTGTCGTCTGAGGTATGTTGTTATGTCAGAGCGAGAGCCTACCTGTATTGGTGCAGTTACACACCCTGACCTGAGGCCAAGTAGAGGTTACACAACACACATATAACACCTTCAGATCAGTAGAACAGAGAGAGAGATAACACCTTCAGATCAGTAGAACAGAGAGAGATAACACATTCAGATCGGTAGAACACAGAGAGAGGAGATAACACATTCAGATCGGTAGAATACAGAGAGAGAGAGAGAGAGAGAGAGAGAGAGAGAGAGAGAGAGAGAGAGAGAGAGAGAGAGAGAGAACACCTTCAGATCAGTAGAACACACAGAGAGAGAACACCTTCAGATCAGTGGAACACAGAGAGATAACACATTCAGATCAGTAGAACCCAGAGAGAGAACACCTTCAGATCAGTAGAACACAGAGATAACACCTTCAGATCAGTAGAACACAGAGAGAGAACACCTTCAGATCAGTAGAACACAGAGAGAGAACACCTTCAGATCAGTAGAACACAGAGAGAGCAAGAGAGAGAACAGCTTCAGATCAGTAGAACACAGATCTACTGATCTGAAGCTGTTCTCTCTCTCTTGCTCTCTCTGTGTTCTACTGATCTGAAGGTGTTCTCTCTCTGTGTTCTACCTTCAGATCAGTAGAACACAGAGAGAGATAACACCTTCAGATCAGTAGAACACACACAGAGAGAGAGAGAGAGAGAGAGAGAGAGAGAGAGAGAGAGAGAGAGAGAGAGAGAGAGAGAGAGACACCTTCAGATCAGTAAAACACAAAGACAGAGAACACCTTCAGATCAGTAGAACAGAGAGAGAGAGAACACCTTGAGTTCAGTAAAACACACAGAGAGAGAACACATTCAGATCAGTATAACACAGAGAGAGAGAACATCTTCAGATCAGTAGAACACAGAGATAGAGAACAATTTCAGATCAGCAGAACACAGTGAGAGAACACCTTCAGATCAGTAGAACCCAGAGAGAGAACACCTTCAGATCAGTAGAACACAGAGATAACACCTTCAGATCAGTAGAACACAGAGAGAGAACACCTTCAGATCAGTAGAACCCAGAGAGAGAACACCTTCAGATCAGTAGAACACAGAGAGAGATGGAACACATTCAGATCAGTAGAACACAGAGAGAGAGAACACCTTTAGATCAGTAGAACACAGAGCGAACACATTCAGATAGGGATAGGGTTCGGCCAATCAGACGCTGTTTTACTAGCTTTGAGGGAACAAAGGGCACACTGATTGGTGACGACATCCAGTGATTACAGTTTGGGGCGACTATTTGTTTGATTTGTTGTGGCAACAACAACTTTGTCTTGACCCCTGGTCGTGAAACAGGACCAATGGAAGTTGTTCTGCTTCGGTTCTGCCTTGTGTGTGTGTGTGTGTGTGTGTGTGTGTGTGTGTGTGTGTGTGTGTGTGTGTGTGTGTGTGTGTGTGTGTGTGTGTGTGTGTGTGTGTGTGTGTGTGTGTGTGTGTGTGTGTGTGTGTGTGTGTGTGTGTGTGTGTGTGTGTGTGTGTGTGTGTGTGTGTGTGTGTGTGTGTGTGTGTCTCAGCGAAGGGACAGAGGGAAGGACTGTTTACAAGGCATTAAACAGACAGGGTTCCATAAACCACTTAAGCAGGATTTTATAAGCAGAGACCCTAACTTCCACTCCAGGCTATAATGTTTAATCAATGTTCTGACTGATCTTTCTCTACATTCCTTTGTGAACGCTGAGAGAGAGGGGGCCAGAGAAATAGATAGAGAGAGGGGGAGGGAGAGGGAATGATAGAGGGACCAAGAGAGAGAGAGAAAGAGAGAGAGAAAGGGAGTGAGGTAGAGAGACAGAACCGAGAGGAAGAGGGAACATCTGTCTCTGTCTCAACACAGAAGCTGTACACACACACACACACACACACACACACACACACACACACACACACACACACACACACACACACACACACACACACACACACACACACACACACACACACACACACACACACACACACACACACACACACACACACACACACACACACACACACACACATTCACAAGATATTCATACCCCTTGACTTATTCCATATTTTGTTGTGTTACAGCCTGAATTCAAGATAGACTAAATCCATTTTTAAAAATCACCCATCTACACACAATACCCCATAATGACAAAGTGAAACCATGTTTTGAGAAATGTTAGCAAATGTATTGAAAATGAAATACAGAAATATCTCATTTACATAAGCATTCACACTCCTGAGTCAATACATGTTAGAATTACCTTTGACAGCAATTACAGCTGTGAGTCTTTCTGGGTAAGTCTCTAAGAGTGATTACAGCTGTGAGTCTTTCTGGGTAAGTCTCTGAGAGTGATTACAGCTGTGAGTCTTTCTGGGTAAGTTTCTAAGAGTGATTACAGCTGTGAGTCTTTCTGGGTAAGTTTCTAAGAGTGATTACAGCTGTGAGTCTTTCTGGGTAAGTTTATAAGAGTGATTACAGCTGTGAGTCTTTCTGGGTAAGTTTCTAAGAGTGATTACAGCTGTGAGTCTTTCTGGGTAAGTTTCTAAGAGTGATGATTACAGCTGTGAGTCTTTCTGGGTAAGTTTTTAAGAGTGATTACAGCTGTGAATCTTTCTGGGTAAGTTTCTAAGAGTGATTACAGCTGTGAGTCTTTCTGGGTAAGTTTCTAAGAGTGATTACAGCTGTGAGTCTTTCTGGGTAAGTTTCTAAGAGTGATTACAGCTGTGAGTCTTTCTGGGTAAGTTTATAAGAGTGATTACAGCTGTGAGTCTTTCTGGGTAAGTTTCTAAGAGTGATTACAGCTGTGAGTCTTTCTGGGTAAGTTTCTAAGAGTGATGATTACAGCTGTGAGTCTTTCTGGGTAAGTTTTTAAGAGTAATTACAGCTATGAGTCTTTCTGGGTAAGTCTCTAAGAGTGATTACAGCTGTGAGTCTTTCTGGGTAAGTCTCTGAGAGTGATTACAGCTGTGAGTCTTTCTGGGTAAGTTTCTAAGAGTGATTACAGCTGTGAGTCTTTCTGGGTAAGTTTCTAAGAGTGATTACAGCTGTGAGTCTTTCTGGGTCGGTCTCTAAGAGTGATTACAGCTATGAGTCTTTCTGGGTCGGTCTCTAAGAGTGATTACAGCTATGAGTCTTTCTGGGTCGGTCTCTAAGAGTGATTACAGCTGTGAGTCTTTCTGGGTAAGTCTCTACACCTGGATTATACCACTATTTTACCATTATTCTTTTTAAAATTCTTCAAGCTCTGTCAAATTGGTTGTTGATCATTGCTAGACAGACATTTTCAAGACTTGCCATAGATTGAAGTCATACCTGTAACTAGGCCACTCAGGAACATTGACTGTCTTAGTAAATAACTCCAGTGTAGATGTGGCCTTGTGTTTTAGGTTATTGTCCTGCTGAAAGGTGAATTCACTCCCAGTGTGTAACGATCTGAGTGAAATGGGTGAGGAGTCAAGCGCAGGAAGCAGAGAGATTTCAGGTGAGTGCTATTTTAATGCACCGACAAACGGCGAACATAAGCCAACCCTCACGAACACACAGGGCGTAATGAACACACAAATGCCCCCAAACAGGGGGACTTAAACAGTCTAGGGAAAACCCACAAAATGGGAAAAACACAAAACCCATAGACGTGCACACAAGTACACTAAAACAGATGGTCACAATAATTATTCCCGCACAAGGAACTCTGCGGGCAGGCTGACTAATAAAGCCTACTACCTAATTCAAAACAGGTGCACTCAATCAACACATAAGGAGGGGGAGGAAATAATCAGTAGCAGCTAGTAGGCCGGCGACGACGACCGCCGAGCGCCACCCGAACGGGAAGGGGAGTGTCCTTCGGTCGGAGTCGTGACACAGTGTCTGGTGGAATGCAGACTGAACCAGGTTTTCCTCTAGGATTTTGCCTGTGCTTAGATCCATTCTGTTAATTTATTTATCCTGAAAAACTCCCCAGTCCTTAATGATTACAATAATACCCATAACATGATGCAGCCACCACTATGCTTGAAAATATTAAGAGTGGTAATCAGTAATGTGTGTTGGATTTGCCCCAAACATAATTGTTTTGTCACAGCCATTAAACTGTGTAACTGTTTTAAAGTCACCTTTGACCTCATGGTGAAATCCCTGAGCAGTTTCCTCCCTATCCTGCAACTGAGTTAGGAAGGACACCTGTATCTCTGTAGTGACTGGGTGTATTGATACGTCTGTATCTTTGTAGTGACTGGGTGTATTGATACGCCTGTATTTCTGTAGTGACTGGGTGTATTGATACACCTGTATCTTTGTAGTGACTGGGTGTATTGATACGCCTGTATCTTTGTAGTGACTGGGTGTATTGATACGCCTGTATCTTTGTAGTGACTGGGTGCATTGATACGCCTGTATCTTTGTAGTGACTGGGTGTATTGATACGCCTGTATCTTTGTAGTGACTGGGTGTATTGATACGCCTGTATCTTTGTAGTGACTGGGTGTATTGATACGCCTGTATCTTTGTAGTGACTGGGTGTATTGATACGCCTGTATCTTTGTAATGACTGGGTGTATTGATACGCCTGTTTCTTTGTAGTGACTGGGTGTATTGATACGCCTGTATCTTTGTAGTGACTGGGTGTATTGATACGCCTGTATCTTTGTAGTGACTGGGTGTATTGATACGCCTGTATCTTTGTAGTGACTGGGTGTATTGATACGCCTGTATCTTTG